>NC_133660.1:20509177-20811515 GCF_037893015.1 Macrotis lagotis | reverse complement strand
CTACTTGTCTGGAAAAAAGAAGCAAAATAAGACTGAGAAGTTATGGCTTCTCTCCAATGTACAGTATTAATATGTCCTCATCTCTAATCAGTAGTCCTATCTGCTTCTCTCCTACAAAGTCAAAACAAAACAATGGAAGATATTTTGCTTGACCTGAGTTGTCCTTTCCAGTCTCAGTTCATTCTGAACCCTAATAATCATATCATATTCCTCATGCTGATTTTGTTTGTCTCTAATTAACTGCCCTTGAGTCTATCTTCTTTATGTGTTCCTTTAACATTAGGTGATGATTTTCCTGTGGCTCCATATTGTTCTCTTTATATACTTTTGCATTTTCTCCCTCTTGGAAGGTATTTTTATTTTCATCTTTAGAATTTTATTTGGGAGAGCATCCCAGGCTCTGGGACTTACTTCTCCTGTAGAATTTTTGATCATGGATCCTGACTTTGGAACACTCTTCACCTGAATCTTTTAAAATCCATTTTCCCCAATCTTAGGATTGATATCAAATGTATCCTAAACTACAAGTGGAAATAGTCATTTCTCATATATTTCTTCTCATTTGTACTTTTTAAAACAAGTTCTCATTGTTAAGGGTCAGGTAGCACAGTGCTGGAGCTCTGGACCTAGAATTAGAAAGACATGAGATCAAAGCTGGCCTCAGGTACATACTAGCTGTTTAACCATAAGCAAGTCTCCTCACCTCTCTTTGCCTCTGTTGCTTCCTCTGAAAGCTGGGAATAATTATAGTGTGATAAAATGAGAAATTTATAAAGTACTTTGCATAAATACTACTACTGTCAGAACCAGCACCAGCACCACCACTACTACTACTACTACTACTACTACTTCTACTGCTGCTGCTGCTGCTACTACTACTACTACTAATAATAATAATGTTGGTGATGATGGTAGTAATCAAAATCACACACAAATTCCTTTGCCTTTTGAAAAGTTAAATTTTCTTTGTAGCAAGTCAAGCAACATATTGATGTGCTGTTGCTGCACAAGTATTTAATTGAATGTGATCAGAATTCTCCATTTCTTGTTTCCTGTGATTGTCCCTTTTTTTGTTGGTTGTGAGCTCCTCCTCTAACCAAAAGTAAGAGTTAGATCTTTTCTTGATCCTCTAATTTTTTCTATCAAAGTCATGTATCCATTTGGATATTATATTACTATATCATTGGATGTTTCTCTAAACAAGAATTCTACAAGACTATTTTCAACTTTTGCTAAAAGATCATTTTGCATGTGCAATTTCAATCTCTGCTTATCATGGATGCAAATGTAAAGCTAATATCAGATTACCTTTGTTGGGGGGAAGGAAGGAGGGAATGGAGGGAGGGAGAAAAATTGTAAAACTCCATGTTGTTTCATTGTTCTTGGTTTTGGATAGTGTATCCTAACTCCAAATGTCATGAGAGGACACACTTAGCTTTGGCACACTCAAATTCTAGCAAGATCTTGTCTATACTAGTTGATAGACAGCTAGTCGACACAGTATCTAGTCTGGAGTCAAAAGGACCTTAGTTCAGATTCAAACTCAGACACTTACTAGCTGTGTGACTCTGAGGCAGGTCACTTTTCTGTTTGCCTCAGTTTCTCATCTATAAAGTGAACTAGGGAAGGAAATTACAAACCACCCTTAGCATCTTTGCCAAGAGAATCTCAGCTTGAGTAATGAAGAATCAGATATGGCTGAAATAATTGAACAATAACTGTTGATGACTGGTATGCATAGATGCTTCAGCACTTTTAAAAATACTGGAGAAAGTATGAGCCATAGGTTTTAGGGTGTTTCTTGCTTGAGTATGTTTCTAAGTCTAAACATCTCTGATTTGGCATCCAGGTTAGTTTGAAGAATTAGCTAGGGTTGGACCTTTCTGGAAAAGCATGGGACATAGAATATTCCAACAGGAGGCAGAAGAAGGCACAGGTCCAGAGCAAAGGCAGGGGAAGGGCACAGACCCAGAGCCAAGACAAGCTCAAGTGCTAATAAAAGCTTCTCCAACCACCAAGGTTTTCTGAAATTTATTAAATTTTTATCAATACTCTGACTCTTCATTTGCTCCTTTGGCAGAAACCTTGGTTTGTTTTTCTTTCTGTAATTAAAACAATATTCAGGGGGCAGCTAGGTGCCACAGTGGATACAGCATGGACCCTGGGTCAGGAGGCTGAGTTCAAATCCAGACTCAGACACTTAATAATTACCTAGCTATGTGACTTTGGATCATTTAAAACCATTGCCTTAGAAAAAGCAAAGCAAAACAAAAAATAACACTCAAACTTCTGGACTTGCATATTTTTCCTTTCCTCCTTTTCAAATAATTCAGAAGAACAAATAATAATATCTTTTTATAAGCTCAGTCTAAGCAGAAAGCAGTATCAAAAGTAGGGGCAAGAATCAATCAATTAATCATTTAACAATAACCAAGCACTTATTAAATATGTGGATTAAATAGGTGCAGTGGACAGAGCACCAAGTGCTGCAGTCAAGGAGATTCATTTTCTTGAGTTCAAATCTGGTCTCAGACATTTGCTATCTATTTGACCTTGAGCAAATCACTTAATCCCCTTTGCTTCCATTCCTCATTTGAGAAATGAGGAAAACCTGGGGAAGGAAATGGCAAACCACTCCAGTATCTTTGCCAAGAAACTCCCATGGACAAAATCCATAAGGCCATGTAAAGTTAGGCACAACTATTCAGTTGAACAACAACAAATGTGTCTGGCAAATAGCCCTAGGACCAAGACAGTGGATGAGTAGGGTCATAAAAGGAGAACTCAAATGGATTTTAGTAGAATAGGGCTTTATCTCCTTTTTTACAACTATCTCTATATGGCTTTGGACAATTCATTCCCTATCCCTGAGTCTTAATTGATACATAAGTTAAATGGAGGAATTGGACTAGAGAATTTTGGAGGTCTCTTCAAGTTGCCCATCCATATTCTATATAGAGAGAATTTGATTTTATTTCTCCCAAAAGCATGGATTAAAAAAAGAATAAGGGCTTCTAAATTTATTTTTAAGCAGGCAAATGAACCTATTTACAGAACCTATCTATATAATTTTTAGGTCCTTCAATCTCATTTCCCAGGAAAAAATCATTAGGTAAGAATTCAAACAATATCTCCACACTAAAAAATTTGGGGGTTGTCTCTTCCATAGCTTTTTTAAAGAAAAAACACAATAACTCAGAACCAAAAGAGAGCTCAGAAGTCATCATGTTAAAACCAAAACTGCATAAGAATATTCCACAATATTTCCAAAAAAAGTGATCTTTTACTTTCTGAGGTGGTAACATCCAAGTGGTTTGTTCTTTTTCTGGATAACTCATTTTAAGAAAATTTGTTATTTCAATGATATTAAACCTTTTTCTCCAGTATACCCTATTTAATCCTGAGTCTGAGCTAGACAGTGCTACCAGCTACAGAGAGAGGTGATTTTATTATTAAAGTGGTCAACAGAGATATAGCAGAGTTGAGCAGGCAAGGGTCTATTCTGTTTTCTATTGTAGAATCATTCTTGACCTTATTTATGTCTTATTTTTCCCCTCCAAGCAGTATGGATTGCCTACTTTATTTGCTGCCTGAATCCAAATGTTCTAGGGTACTCAAGAGACCAACAGGCCAGTCATACCTGAACTAGAAGCCTCATTGCAACATAAAAATATTAGTCTTTCAACTTTGGGTTATACTCATCCAATGAGATTGATTCTCTGGTCTCTTTAGGTAACCTATTCCACTTGTGGGTAGTTTTGAATTGTTTCACAAATTAAAGACATCCTCAATACAGAACATGCATGGCCACTGAAGCAAAAAGAGTATGCCTGTGAACTTAAGAGACAATGCCAAAAGCAGAATAGATAATTTTGAGGTATCATGATCTGTCTGGATAAATCTATCTAACACCTATGCTGTTCATTTTAAAGAGGACAATATTAATTGTGATAGATCACATTGATGGGACATTGTAATCATTCTTCTTGAAAGCTGTCTTGGATACAACTGATTCACCATGTTTCTGGTGGTGAGGGAGTTGGAGGTATAGAATCTGGGTTCAAAATCTACTTCTACTTACTAACTTGAGTAGCGACTTAACTCACTGATCTTTGAATTGTCCTTAAAATAATGATGCTAATAAAATAATTATGAATCTAGTATAAAATTATGCTTAAAAATTTAGACAATAGTTCAGAATGAATACTCATGTAGATATTTATATATGCACACATGTGTTTCTGTATGTCTGTATGTTGAATAGCATAGTGTCTAAATTCACAAATGAAAATTTAACTGAATTACAAAATACATAGGAAGTAGCCTAATAATCATTGGAGAAACTTCTCAGAGTTTTACAAATCTAATACAAAGATATATACATAAAGGAAACTGAAGATCTGTATAAACTGTCAAATAATTTGAAGTATAAGAATTTGGCATTTAATGGGAACAAACAGGGCAATAATCAGGTACAATTTGAGGGTATCTATGATGGAGAATGCTATCTGTATCATGAGAAAGAATTGTGGAGTTTGAACAAAGACCAAAGACTATTGCCTTTAATTTTTTTTAAAAAGATGTCTTATTATGTAATTCTTCTCTGTCTCATACTATATGCTTCTTCCTTAAGGATATGTTTTCTCTCTCATCACATTCAACTGAGATCAATGTATACCATGGAACCAATGTAAAGACTAAAAGACTGCTTTCTATGGGGGGGGGGGGAGGAGAGGTAAGCAAGACTGAAGGAAAATTGTAAAACTCAAAATAAATAAAAGCTTTCTAAAATTTAAAAAAGTTTTAAAAATACACATGTATATAAATATATATATATATTATCTATTACACATAGATTCATCATGCACATATATTGTTACAATAAATTTAGAGAAAATTTAGACATAAATGAAAATTCACCCTCTCACTAATGAGAGGGTGAAAGAAAACAGAGAAATAATTAGTAGCTTGAGATCATGCTAACAATGACAAACACTCCAAAATTGTTGGAATGTATGAGTCTTTAACAGAAAAAAGAATGCAATTCTTTGAGAATATAGAACAAATTAGAAAAAAAAGAGGATGAATCAACTCAAAGCACAATAACAAAACATGAAATCAAATTTTTAAAAAATGAATCTTGAAAATCAAAGGAAAAAGTGATAGAAATGGAAAATAAAAATTATATAATTAGTATCATAAGCTGAAAGCTTTAAAAAAAGATTAACAGGACTGGAAAATGTTTAGATTGATTAAAATGAGAAAGGACAATCTCATTAATGGGAATATTAAAGTAAACTGAACAAAGTAGAAGAGAAACAACAAAAATAAAAAAGTTATGAGAACCTATTATACAGAAATAAATGCCAAGCAAACTGAGTTGTTCAGTCATTCAATAAACTTTTATAAAATATTTTCTACAGGCCAACCATACCATACTAAATACCATACAAAGACAAAAATGAAAACTAGTTTACCCTCATAGTTTACAATTTGATGAATGAAGACAACACTTAAGAAGAAACTAATAGTATCTGAAAGGGGGATGAGAGAAAGGGGAAGATACTGGATCCAGAGGAAACAGTGAGGTCAATTTTATCAAAAGTTTAAAAAAGCAATATATTTTTATGCTATATAAATTATCACTCCAATCCCCCCGCTGAGAAACTGAGAAAGAAAACATTGTGCCAAACTTCTTTCAAAGAAAAACACAAAGTCCCATTGTCTAATTAAGAGTGATAAAGTAAAAAAAAGATAGGAGAGCCAAAGATAAAAATCAATAAAGGGATTTAAATAATTTAAATAGAATTCTATTTAAAGAGCACAATATTATAACTACCTCTGCCATAGTATTCATTTTAACCAAGTTGAATTTTTTTAACCAAAATGTCTTATCATTAGTAAAATGATTAACAAATGAATTATATTTTAAAATCACTTCAAACCACATGCAAGAAAAACATTCTAAGTAATTAAATATGATTTTTTTAAGTTTTAAATTTTTTTACTTTCACATTACAACAATAGTCTCCTAAAAGTAAATATCATCCTCCCTCCCTTCACAAAGATAGGGAGACCTCAAGAGAAATAAAGTAAGAGAAAAAGAAAAAAAGTTTTCTTCAGTCTAAGTTCAGATGCCATCAGCTCTGTCTCTGGAATGGATCACATTCCTTATCATAAGTCCATCAGAGAAGTTTCTTCAATATTTTTTCCCTACAATTGCTATTGCTTACTATATTTCCCTCCTTTTTATTCTTTGCACTCCCATTTATTTTATTCTCTCTCTCTCTCTCTCTCTCTCTCTCTCTCTCTCTCTCTCTCTCTCTCTCTCTCTCTCTCCCCTTTTAGGGCCTGTCCCTCCTCAAAAGTCTGTTGTATCTGACTACCCTTTTCCATGAGCCTTCCTCTCCTCTATCACCCACACTCCCCCTCCCCTCCTACTATCCCCTTTTTCCTGTCTCTTTCCTTTCCTTTTTCCTCTAGAGTAAGATAGATTTCTCTACCCTATTGAGTGTGTAGGTTATTTCCTCTCTGAGCCACTTTTGATGAGAATAAAGGTTCACTCATTCTTTTGGTTTTGTTTTATTGTTTCTTATAAAGTCATTAGCTTCCCTTAGTTGCAGTCTACATTTGAAGGAGTAATTTTCTTCAGAGGACTTTTTTTATCCCCTTTTCCATTTGGCCAATTCTGCTTTTTAAGGTACTCTCCTCATTTACCTTTTGGACTGCTTTTTCTATTGACCCAAACTGGTTTTTAATATGTTATTTTCTTTGGTATTTCTTGGTATTTCCTTCACCAAACTGCTGACTTGGTTTTCATGATTTTCCTGCATTGCTCTCAATTCTCTTCCAAAATTTTCCTCCACCTCCCCTAAGTGATTTTCAAAATCCTTTTTGAGCTCTTCCATAGCCTGAGACCAAATACTATTTTTCTTGGAGGCTTTAGATATAGAAGCTTTAACTTTGTCATCTTCTAAATGTGAGTTTTGATCCTCCATGGGACCAAAGTAATTATCTATGTTCATATTCTTTTTCTTTTATTATCTACTCAATTCCCCAGGCTATGACTTGATTTTATCATACTTCCCAAATTTTTGAGTGTTTTTGGTATACCTCCCCAGGGACTCTAATTCCATCAATGTCTTATGAGAGGTTCTGACTCTTCTTCTGACCTGTGCTTGTAACACACCCTTCCTATGGATCTTCCAAGTTGTCTCGGGGAGGAAAATTGTTTCACTCAGTCTTTCTGTGGGTTCCACCACTCTAGATTTTAGTTAGACTCATAATTTTAAGGCATTTGGAGTGATCTAAGGAAGAGCTTCTGGGAATTCCTGTATCCATTCCACCATCTTGGTTCCACCATCTTAAATATAATTTTAATTGGCCTCATAGAAACCAAAATAATAATAGAAATACTTTGTAGTAGGAAAGAACTGGAACTGAGACTCTAGATGCCTATTGATTGGGATAGCTAATCATATCATGGTATATACAAAATGATGAATATGATGATTTCAGGAAATCATTTGGAATATTATATGAACTTATATAGTAATCAGGCATATCCCCAGTATGACACCAAAGATGAGATGATGAAATGTTCCTTATTTGCAGAGATAGAGGACTGTGGGTTTGGAATATTTCTAAAGATGTTAAAGGTAGGTAATGTGCTAGTCAGAGAGACAGAACTTTTTTTAATGTAAAGCATGCTTCTCTAGATTGTAGGGATGGGAGAATTTATTCAGAAATTAATGTTATAAAAATCCATAATAAATATTAAAAATGTTAATGAAAAAAATTGATGTGTTGGAGTGAATGGATCACTGCATACCTTTGGACACACCACAGACAGTTGAGTCTTATTAAACTTAACATTTCACTGCACTATAAGATTTTGAGCCAGAAATTAACTTAGAGGTCATCTATTTAAACAAATCTTGTGCTTCATTTGAAAACTAAGATGAGAAAATTGAGACCCAGGGAGAGAAAGTAGTTTCTTTGAGGCCAAACAACTAATAATTGGCAAAGCAGGGGCTTAAGTTTAGTTCTCCTGACACCATATCCAGTGGTTTTCTCATCACATCATGTGCCTCCTTTTCACTGATAAATGGTGGGGTCCATGTACAATGTCAGAATCAGGATTTGCACTGTATGAGTATAATAGAGGTAATGCACACAAACACCCCCTTCAGTGAGGCAGATGTCTTGATCGCCTCACCCAGTGGTTTTTTGAACTGTTAAAAATGAAGATCTAGGGGTGCCTAGGTGGTGCAGTAGGGATGGCTAGGTGATGCAGTGGATAGAGCACAGGCCCTGGAGTCAGGAGGACCTGAGTTCAAATTTGGCCTCAGACACTTAATAATTACCTAGCTGTGTAGCCTTGGGCAAGCCACTTAACCCTGTTTGCCTTGCAAAAACCTAAAAAAAATGAAGATCAGCAATATTAAATATTTTATGCATCATCTAGACTATGAAAAATGAGCACCTATAATAAATGGGTCCACAAATATTAAACTGGTGATACATAAAGAAACAGCAACAGACTTCCAACCAAGATAGCGGAAAGAAGACAGGCACAGTTCTAAAGTCTCCTGATCTCTTCCCTATATATCACATGACACAAACCTCTTAAAAGAAATCCGAGCCACAAAACCCAGAAAGAAAAGCTAAGGAAAAAATCATCTACCTCAGGATTTGTCTCCCGCAGCAGCTTTGGCTGAATTTGGGCAGGTGAGACTGGGCCCAGAGGGAGGATCAGCCCCGGATCAGCCAGATTAACAGCTGAATTGGAACCTGGAGTCTGAGGGCTGGAGAGGCGGACCTGCTGGATCAGTGGTGGGGCTGGATAAAAGGGGTTTGGGTCCGGGGGGAAGCAGAGGCGCTGGTGTTGGTGCTGTCCCCCTGGAGCTTGGGGACCAGGCTGGGGGAAGAGTTCTGGTGCAGGAGAGCTGCAGACACCATCCCTAGGCTCCCCAAGTCTGAGAAACTCTGAGGGCATGCCTCCATTGCACAGAGGCCTTTTCTCAAACAAATGCAAACTACTTCTACCTCAGACCCAGGTGTGTGAGCAGAAGAATCAGCCCAGCTGAGGAATGACCTCAGGCCAGGTTAAAGCCCACCATTGATTGAAGGCAAAAGAATTCAATAGTTCTAACTCCTCCCTTCAGGCAAAGGGGAGAAGGCCTCTCAACCAAGGTCACAGACAATCCGGAGAGGGCAACCAGCACCTCCTACTGGCCAGCCAGAGAAACTGCACTCAGTAAAGCCTTTAGCGATCGATCCCAAGCCCAGGTGAACCAGCCCCACCCCCGAACTCAAGGTATTACCATAATGAAGAAGGGTCAGCCGAAAGGTGGATCCATAGAAAAATTCCTGGAAGGGAAAGACCCCAACTCAGAGAGACCTGGAACCTCTGAGGAGAATACAATCTGGTCTCCAGCACAGAAAGACTTCCTTGAAGAAATAAGGAAGGAGCTTAAAAATTTGGGAGAGACAATTAATACCTTGCAACAAGAAAACAAAACCTTAGAAAGTACAATTGGCCAAACACAAAAGGAGAATAAATCTCTCAGATCATCAATTGGACAATTACAAAATGAGAATAATTCTCTCAGATCCTCAAATGAGCAACTGTAAAAAGAAATTAATTCTCTCAAAACCTCAACTGGTCAAATGGAAAGCTCTTTCAAAAGTAGAATTGACCAATTGGAAAAGGAGTTGCAAAAGGTCAATGAAGAAAACTCCTCCCCGCAAAAAATAATGGAGTCTACAGAAACTAATGACTCCACGAGACAGCAAGAGTCAGTTAAACAAAATCAAAAAATAGAAAAAATAGAAGCAAATGTAAAATACCTCATCAACAAAACCACTGACCTTGAGAATAGATCGAGGAGGGGCAACCTGAAAATTATAGGACTTCCTGAAAACATTGAAGAGAAAAACCTGGATCTAGTGATGGAAAACTGCCCTGACATCATGGAATCAGAGGACAAAGTAGTTATTGAAAGAGTTCATTGACCCCCACCAGAAAAATATCCTAAAATGAAAACACCAAGGAATGTTGTGGCCAAACTGCAGAACTATCAGATAAAAGAGAAAATCCTGCAAGCAGCCAGAAAGAAACAATTTAAATATCAAGGAGCCACAGTAAGGATCATGCAGGACCTGGCTGCATCAACTTTAAGGGATTGAAGGGCCTGGAACGAGATATTTCAAAGAGCATGGGAGCTTGGAATGCAGCCAAGAATCTACTTTCCTGCAAAGCTGAGCCTTCTCTTCCAGGGAAAAAGATGGACATTTAATGAAATGGAAGAATTACAAAAATTTCTGATGAAAAGACCAGAGCTAAACAGAAAATTTGGACATCAAACAGGAGGTTCAAGAGACACATGAAAAGGTATAAAAAGGGGGGGAGCGGTAAAAGAAAAATAAATGCAGTCCAGTAAGATGAAACTAGCTATATCCCAGCATGGGGGTAAAAAAAAGATTCTCATAAACCTTGAGAAATGTAACTCTGACAGAGAATACACCTAGCCAGAAATGATGGACATTCATGACCTATCCATGAGACTACTATCTAATGGGATGTAACTGGCTTTAACCCCACTTGGGAGAAAGACTCTAATAACTCAGGAATTTTGACTCTATTAAATAGAATATACAGAACTAGAAGGGACAGACACTCAGAATTTTCTATGACTTAGATAGAATGATATAAAAAAACACTACCACCCTAAAAAGGGGGACAGGAAAGAGATGGGAGGAGGGAGGAGACTGAATGGAGTAAATCTCATTACACTAAGAGGTACAAAAAACCTATGGCAATAGTGGGGATGAAGGGAGCATAGGAGAAACACCTGAATCTTCTTCTCATCAGACTTGGCTTAAAGTCAACCTACACATACTCAGTTAACTTATAAAACATCTAACCTTACAAGTATTAAAAGGGGAAAAGGGGAGGGGGGACAGAGAAAGGGAAGGGGAGTGGGGAAATAAGGGGAAATAACAAAAGGAAGCAAAGGGAAAAGGGAAAAAGGGAAAGAGGAAAGAAAGGGGAGGGTGTGATATAGGAGGGCAAAAACACTGAAGGATTGGTATTCAAAAACAAAATACTGGGGAATATGGATAAAAGGGGGGAAAGGGGGGAAATACAAACAGAGGGAAGATAACACAGAGGGCAATAAAGAATTAGTAATCATAACCTTGAATGTGAATGGGATGAACTCTCCCTTAAAACATAAGCAAATAGCAGAGTGGATTAAAAACCAGAATCCTACAATATGCTGCTTACAAGAAACTCATCTGAAGCAGAGAGATACATATAGAGTAAAGGTAAAAGGTTGGAGCAAAATATATTTTGCTTCAGCTGAAGTAAAAAAAAGCATGGGGGTAGCAATCCTTATCTCAGACAAAGCAGCAGCAAAAATAGATAATGTTAAAAGAGATAAGGAAGGAAACTTTATCCTCCTAAAAGGTACCATAGACAATAAAGCGATTTCAATATTGAATATATATGCACCCAGTGGGACAGCACCCAAATTCTTAGAGGAGAAGCTGAAAGAATTACAGGAAGACATAGACAGCAAAACTCTACTAGTGGGAGACCTCAACCTCCCGCTATCAGATCTAGATAAATCGAATCATAAAACAAACAAGAAATTAGGGAGGTAAATAGATTGTTAGAAAAATTAGATATGGTAGACTTATGGAGGAACCTCACTGGGGATAGAAAGGAATATGCCTTTTTCTCTGCAGTACATGGAACTTATACAAAAATTGACCACGTACTAGTACATAAAAACATAACGATCAACTGCAGAAAGGCAGAAATAGTGAATACATATTTCTGAGATCACAATGCAATAAAAGTCATATGCAATAATGGGCCAAGGAGATATAGACCCAGAACAAATTGGAAACTGAATAACCTCATTTTAAAAAATGAGTGGACCAAAAAACAACTTATAGAAAGAATTAACCATTTTATACTAGACAATGATAATAATGAAAAAACATACCAAAACCTATGGGATTCATTCAAAGCAACTCTCAGGGGATATATTATAGCTCTAAATGCTTATATGAATAAATTGGAGAAAGATGAATCAATGAACTAAACATGCAACTAAAAACATTAGAGAAAGAACAAATCAAAAATCCCCAATTAAGAACCAAACTAGAAATTCTAAAAATGAAAGGAGAAATTAATAAAATCGAAAGCAAAAAAACTATTGAATTAATAAATAAAACCAAAATTTGGTATTATGAAAGAACTAATAAAATTGATAAACCTTTGGTCAATTTGATTAAAAAAAAGAAGAAAACCAAATTGCTAGTATCATAAATGAAAAAGGTGGACTCACCACCAATGAGGAGGAATTTAAAGTAATAATTCGAAATTATTTTGCCCAATTCTATGGCAATAAATTTGATAATCTAAGTGAAATGGATGAATATTTACAAATATATAAGTTGCCCAGGTTAAATGAAGAAGAGATTAAATACCTAAACAACCCTATCTCAGAAAAAGAAATTCAACAAGCCATTACTGAACTCTCTAAAAAAAATCTCCAGGGCCTGATGGATTCACAAGTGAATTCTACCAAACATTTAAGGAACAATTGATTCCAATCCTATATAAACTCTTTGGAAAAATAGTGGAAGATGGAACTCTGCCTAACTCTTTCTATGAAACCAATAAGGTACTGTTGCCTAAACCAAGAAGAGTTAAAACAGAGCAAGAAAATTATAGAGCTATCTCCCTGACAAATATAGATGCAAAAATCCTAAATAAAATCTTAGCAAAACGATTACAACAAGTCATCACTAGGATAATACATTATGATCAAGTAGGATTTATTCCAGGAATGCAGGGTTGGTTCAATATTAGGAAAACTGTTAGTGTTCTCAATTATATCAACAACAAACCTATCAGAAATCATATGATCATATTAATAGATGATGAAAAAGCTTTTGACAAAATACAGCATCCATTCCTATTAAAAACACTTAGAGAGTGTAGGAATAAATGGACTGTTCCTTAGAATAATTAGCAGTATCTATCTGAAACCATCAACAAGCATTATACTCAATGGGGAGAGGCTAGAGGCATTCCCAATAAGATCAGGGGTGAAACAAGGGTGCCCATTATCACCACTACTATTCAATGTTGTATTAGAAATGTTAGCATCAGCAATTAGAGAAGAAAAAGGAATTAAAGGAATTAGAATTGGGAAGGAAGAGACAAAACTCTCACTCTTTGCAGATGACATGATGGTCTACCTAGAGAATCCCAAGAAATCATCTAAAAAACTACTGGAAACAATTAGCAATTTTAGCAAAGTTGCAGGTTATAAAATAAATCCTCAACTTTTCTATATATGTCTAGCAAGAAACAGCAGGAAGAGCTAGAAAGAGAAATCCCATTCAAAGTAACCTCAGACAATATGAAATAAGTCTATTTGCCAAGACAGACTCAGAATCTTTTTGAAAACAATTATAAAACACTTCTCACACAAATTAAATTAGATTTAAATAACTGGGCAAATATCAACTGCTCATGGATAGGTAGAGCTAATATAATAAAAATGAAATTCTACCAAAACTAAACTATCTGTTTAGTGCCCTAAAAAAATTCCAAAAAATTACTTTAATGAGTGAAAAAATTGTAAGTAAATTCTATGGAGAAGTAAAAAGTCAAGAATTGCCATGAGCTTAATGAAAAAAGTGCAAAAGAAGGTGGCTTAGCCCTACCCAATCTAAAATTATGTTATAAAGCATCAGTCATCAGAACTGTGGTATTGGCTAAGAAATATAGTGGTGGACCAGTGGAATAGACTAGGCGTCAAAGCACGAAATGATTATAGTAATCTGCTGTTTGATAAACCCAAAGAGTCCGGCCATTGGGATAAAAACTCCCTCTTTGATAAAAAAACTGCTGGGATAGTTGAAAGTTAGTATGGAAGAAACTTAGATTAGACCAACACATCACACCCTTTACCAAGATAAGATCCAAATGGTTACAGGACATAGACATAAAAAACAATACCATAAGCAAATTAGAAGATCAAGGACTATTCTACCTGTGAGATCTATGGAAAGGGGAACAATTTATGACTAAGGAAGTATTTGAGAACATCATCAAAAGCCAATTAGATAATTTCAATTACATTAAATTAAAAAGCTTTTGCACAGATAAAACCAATGTAACCAAGATCAAAAGAAATGTAGTAAATTGGGAAAGAATCTTTACAACTAATGGTTCTGACAAAGGACTCATTTCTAGAATATACAGAGAACTCAGTCATATTTGTAAAACAAGAAGCCATTCTCCAATTGACAAATGGTCAAAGGATATGAAAAGGCAATTTACAGATGAGGAGATCAAAGTAATCCATAGCCATATGAAAAAATGCTCTAAATCATTAATTATTAGAGAAATGCAAATTAAAGCTTCTCTGTGGTACCATCTCACACCTCTCTGATTGGCCAGTATGACCAGGAAAGATAAAGATCATTATTGGAAAGGATGTAGGAAATCCGGGACACTATTACACTGTTGGTGGAGCTGTGAACTAATCCAGCCCTTCTGGAGAGCTAGTTGGAACTATGCCCAAAGGGCAACAAAAATGTGCATACCCTTTGACCCAGCAATACCACTCCTGGGTCTATACCCTGAAAAGATGTTGAAAAAGAGTAAAAACATTACTTGTAAAAAAATATTTATAGTAGCCCTGTTTGTGGTGGCAAGGATTGGAAATCCAGTAAATGTCCTTCAATTGGGGAATGGCTTTGCAAACTGTGGTATATGTATCTCATGGAACACTATTTTTCTATTAGAAACCAGGAGGGATGGGATTTCAGTGAAACCTGGACGGATTTGCATGAAATGATGCTGAGTGAGATGAGCAGAGCCAGAAAAACACTGTACACCCTAACAGCAAAATGGGAGTGATGTTCAACCTTGAAGGACTTGCTCATTCCCTCAGTGCAACAATCAGGAACAATTTTGTGCTGTCTGCAAATGAGAGTACCATCTGTATCCAGATAAGGAGTTGCTGAGTTTGAACAAAGGACAAGGACTATTCCCTTTAATTTAGGAATTAAACAGATATCTTATTGTCTGATCTTGTTACCTCTTAGACTTCTCTTCTCTTTAATGATATGATTTCTCTCTCATCACACACAATTTGCATCAAGGAACAACATGGAAACAAAGTAAAGACTGACATAATGCTATCTGTGGTGCAGTGGGGGAGGGAAGCAAGATTGGGGGGTAAATTGAAAAACTCAAATAATATCTTTGATAAAAATAAATTTAAATTAAAAAAAGAAACAGCAACAATGACATACTTAGTGTACACACTCAACCCAGTTTGTGAGGAATTATGCAATTTGAGGTGAAGCATTGCTCTCTGTTGCCTCACTTTGCATCTTTCCCTGTATCTGAGGCTAAAATACACAAATTCTTCTGCTTTTTCTGTGAAAATGACTGGAGTCAGACAGAAATTACTATATAGCATAGATCAGTGACCAAGTATTAATATTTATTTTACCATTTCTTTTTTTACTTTCTGTGATGTTAGGGGAGCCTCTACCTTCTCTGTCTCCCCTGCTCCTTTTGGTCCCTTCTTGAAAACAGAACTAAATTATATTGTGATAACGGAAACTGGACTACCCTGAATCTTCTCAGTTGGTAGGATGAAGGGAGAGAATTCAAAATTCAAAAAAAATTTTAAATGAATGTTAAAAATATTAACATTTTAAAGGTAGTACATAATTCATATACTTTGTTCATTTACTCTTTTCTCATCTTATGATTGTTATTTTGGGGCACTAGAATATGAATTTATGTTTATCCCCACTAAGTTGTGTCTCAAAATTCAACTTGACTTTGTGTCATCTGTAAATTTTATTTGGGTGTCATCTATGTATTCATCTAGTATATTAAGAAAATGACACAGCTGTTAGCCAAGGATCGATTCCTGGGACATTGCCCTAGAACCATCCTTCCAAATTTGCATCAGTGATTAATAAATAATCTTTGGGTCCAACCATTGAACCAAGTCCAAATATAACCCATTTTAAAAATCCCTCATCCCACATCTATCTTAACTACCAGATTGGCATAAGAAACTTTATTAAACACTTTCAATTATATCTACAGTGTTGTCCAGTGCAAATCAGGAAATCAGATTAAAGCACAAGAATTATGCTATATGAAACTTTGTTGGTCATAGTTGTTGTTGTTTTTGTGTATGTGTGTGTGTGTGAGAGAGAGAGAGAGAGAGAGAGAGAGAGAGAGAGAGAGAGGAGAGAGAGAGAGATTACTGTTTGTAGACACTTAACATCTTTAATATACTTGAGACATCTCTTCAGAGTTTATTACAAAGTCATAGATAACAGACCCTGACATCAGGTAGATAAAGGAACATTCCTTCACCCTCAGACAGCCACATAACACATACACATTTATGTCTGAGATCCAAAGAGAATGTAGCAGAGAACAAAGAATAAAGTCTGGGGGTGCTGATTTTCTGTTTGTTTTTTTTGTTTTTGAGGCAAAGGAATTGAGTTTGGTTATAGGTTGCTATTTCAAGCTATCTAACCTCAGGTATTTTCCTAGTTCGGTTTAGTATTTTTTTTAATTTTGCAAATTAAGTGCATTATACTAGTAGACCTCTAAGGTCCTTTATACCTCTGGGGTTTTTTTGGTTGTTTTATATTTGAGACTAAGTCTCTCTATTTCAACCAGAGTGAAACCATTGGTGCTGTTCAAGGGCATGACTCTACTACTGATCATCAATGGAAACTTTGACCTACTTCATTTTGTGCTTGGGCTCATTTGCTCTTCTAAGGCAAAATGGTGCTCCACTACCACCAACCCATACATACTACAAGGGTTACTATGCTGAAATTGGACTTAGTATGGGAACTTAATTTATTGAGTTAGAGTTAGAGGGCTGTTGTTCAGCACTCTCATGCTTAAGAGATCCACCAGGCTCTGCATTGCCAGTAGTTGGCATGACTGGCAGGCATGAAAAGGCTCCTTTAATGCCTAACTCTTCTTTTCTTAGATTAAGCAACTTCTTCCAAATTCATATAACTAATAAATAATTGGGTGGATATTTTAAGCCATTTCTACTGTATCCAAACATTTACTCTGCTCACACTAGAGTGGGCAGTATTTGGTTGAGTTCAAACAGGCTCAGTCCTAGACTAAAATAGGTGACTTTTGTTATCTGTTCCCACTACACTTCCTTACAATTCTTTTTTTAGTTTCTTTCCTCTTACTCCCTGATCAGGCATTCCTTTGGAATATCCCTATTTTTCACTTATTCATTCCATGAAATATTCATTAGCCAACCATATTGGTGCTAGGCACTATGCCAGGGGCTATTACATGATCCCACCAGACTCACCAGTTACCTAAATCTCCTGTTCAAAAAAATCATTCATCTATTCTCTTAGGGATCAGAGTGCCTATTTAATGATGATAATGACTTCCATTCAGTTACTAAGAAAGTAGTCAGGAAACACCAATGATTCACTAAACACTATGCTAGGTGCTTGGGATATGAAGGCTAAAGTCAAAGAGCTCTTCTCCAGGAGTTCATATGGTCTAGGAAATTAGATTCTATTAGTTTCATGTATGATTATTGGTTTCATGTTCTCAAAGAAGGCCATGACATCAGAGAAGTAATGCCATGACAAGCAACTGAATTGGATTTGAGTGAAGGAATTCTGTGCTAAGTCACCAGCTGCATTTTCTCCTCCAGAGCCATCTAGGTCCAATAGTGGATATGGATCAAGATTCCTGGAGTTGGATGGATGGATGGATGGATGAATGGATTTCTCACTGGACAATGTATGTATGTATGTATGTATGTATGTATATATGTATGAATTCCCTCTCAATCACCTATTAGAAGTGAGCAAGGTTTGGACATGGAGAATAGAGAATGGGGAAAAGGGCTAGGGGCCCCCAAACAATAAAACTGACCTCCTTCTCTCCCAGGGAAGGATGAGGTTTAAAGTACTGGCCAGTTCCTTGTGAGGTGGAATGGCCAAAGCAAAAGGCATGGCCCAGATGTCCCAGATGGGCAGAGACCTAATGAGCAGCCTGCCAAGACAGCTTAGCTCATCCTGTAGTTAATCCAGAAGAACTGCCCTTTGAAGTCTGTTTCAATTATTCTTGGTACTGGAATACATGCCAATGGTAGCAAAGATCTCCTCACCCATTTTCACTGTGAAGTAGTCCCCTATGTAGAAGATTGCTTGTTTCTGGTGTGTGTAAGGGAACTCAGGGCTGATGGAGATGCCAATATGCCTATGGCAGCATATGAACATTATGTTGAAGTAGGCAGGCAGGGCCTAGACATAATCACTTCTCTTCATTTGAAAGTAGATAGAGGAGATGAAGATCAAAGTGACTACATCCATTGTGTAGATTTCCACCTCCTCTATGAGTCAAGTATTGGTCACCAGCAGCTTGGGGTCAAGCACATTAGTGAGACTCCTCCATGGCCATGTCCTTTGATATAGGTCATAAAAAGTCATAGGCATTCTCCCACCAGTGAATATTACAATGCTTATACCTCTGGTACTTGATGGTACTAATATACCATGTTGTCAGGTCAGGGAAGATGAGTCCAATAGGAGCCAGCTTCTTACCTTGGGTATGTAGAACAGTGTTGAACATGGATTTATAGAAGTTGAAACATTCTATCTACTTCTTGGTGATCACATACACCTTGTTCTTGGGCAGCACTACCTCCTCCACCTTCTCAGTAATGCTTATTGGCCATGACAATTTTGGCAGTGAAGTCAGTGCTGCTGGACTATTCATTTTCAAATGATCTTTTGAATAATTGCCTTGGACATAGACCAAACAGAAAATTCCAGTACTTGGTCCCATCTCCCATGCTACCTTGTCCTTGAAACTGATTATGGAACGTGAAATTACAGTGAGCCTCTATATATCCTCCTTGAGCATCTTCTGGTGGATCTCAAAGTGGGCATGAAAGTCAAAACAATACTATACAACTGGTGTCTTTTATTTGTCCTTCCTCAAAGATGACCATGGCATTCAGGGTTTTGAGTAAGAGGAGTGTTGTACTAAGTCACAAGTTTCACTTTTTCCTCCAGTCATCTGAGGCAGTAGCTGTATATGAATCAGGATGACTGGAGATGACCCTGGGTTAAATGACTTTCCCAAGATCACAAAGCTAGAAAGTGTCAAGTATCTGAAGTCAAATTTGAATTCAGGTACTCTTGACATCAGGGCCAGTGCTCTATCCACTCCATCATCTAGCTGCTCAAACTATGCCCTAGGAAATGATGAGCTGATTGATTTTAGAAGTACTTGGAAAGATTTGCTTTTGATATCATGAAAAGTAAAATGAACAGATCTTAGAGAATGTCATAAATAATAAAAGTAATATTGGTTGAATAATAAGTGTGAATGTCCAAGTTATTCTGAGTATTACAAATAATCAAATAAGCTTCAAAGGAAGATGCTATCCAGCTCCAAAGAAAGAACTGATAACTAGAAGCATACACAATATGATTTTTACCCATATTTATATATCTGTGCCAAATGGTAGCCTCTAGCCCAGGGAGGAGGTGGAGGGAAAGATAATTCAGAATTAAAATGGAACAAAAAAATAAATTTTTAAAAGGAGTTGAAATAATTGTTCTTGGATGTCATGGTCTCAGCATTGGACTTCTCACTGCTCTCAGATTTTGTTCAATTTCTTCAAGTGAAGGCTGAAGACTCATCCCTCTAGCAAATTGGGGTAACAAAAATCTCCATGATGCAGTTTATGTCCTTTGCTGCTGCTGCCATCTTTTTCTCCCAAAATGATCCACTCCTGTACTTTCTAAAGCACAACACCATCCTTGAGATTTGAAAACTTTTCTATAATATAAGAGCACTATTTGCCCAATTTTCTGTAACAAGTAGAATGAATTCCTGCATGTTTCAGGGTAGGAAGCTTTTCCATCAACTGGAGAGAATGATGGAGAAGATGAACCAATGAATATCCCCCCAGAATGCAAAATGACCCAGCAATTACCTCTCTTACCCTCTTTTAGCTCCACTGAAAAGACAGGTTGCAGCAGAAATATTTATCCTTTTTTAAAAACCTTTTCCTGACTTGGTAGAGGATTAAATACCAGTCATTCCATGTATGTTGTGACCAGGGGGACCATTGTGAAAATCCCAGGTAACTTCTCAGAGGTTCAGTTGTGTTTGGAAAACTAACTCCCAAGGAGGGCTAAGGCCAGGACAGGATCATACGTCTGGCCCACTTGACTGTACCTGTAAAGGATAGCTGGGGGGTAGGGGTTGGGGGTTAAGGATGCAACTGAAGTCTAGGTTGGAGGGTGACTCTTACACCAGGTAAGCTGCTGTCCATTTCCAGGGTAGATATTCCACAAGTATATAAGATGCATAACTAACTCTTTCAGGTTTCAGGTTTTCAACAATGACCAAGAAATTTGACCACACTATCAAAGATTTAGAAAACAAAGAAATCATTTATTCTAATCCCTTACATTTGCATATTAAGAAACTGAGGTCCAGGATATTAAATGACTAGCTTAGGGTCACATGTATACTAAATTTTATAGACAGGGTATGAAATTAAACTGTTTGACTTCCTTCCTCCTACAACCCTTTTTCCTTCCTTCCCTCTCGACCTTCCTCTTATCTTTCCTCCCTCCCTCTTTCTTTTCTTCCATTTTTCCTTCCTTCCCTCCTTTTTTTCTTCCTTTCTTCCTTCTTCTCTCTCTTCCTCACTTCTTTCCTGAATCTATTTTCTTTAGGCTCCATTGTCAGTGTGCCTTGCCCTAGGTCACACAGGTAATAAGCTTCCTATCAGAGATAGGATATGATCACCTGAACTCTCTTCATTATATTTATGTGAGGCTTCATTATCATAATCTTCTGTCCAAAAGTCAGATGAAAAGATAGAGGTAGAGGCAGAATATGAACCAACATCATTGACTTGGGCTCTGTCTCTTTTTGTTGGGTTTGAAAAATCTGAGTGTGAATCAGGTGGAGCTTATGGATGACACTGGCCAGAGCCATTGTGAGCCAGACCCAATGCAGGGATTTGTAACCCAGGATGGCCTGTATCTCCTGGGATGCAGAGAGAGCTTCTCTCTGTTGGGTATGGTTCCACTCCAAGCTTATGAGCATTCACATAATTTCTCTTGGGAAAGGTATTCTTTCACCATCCTCTGGGCAAACTCTGAGTTGTTGATAGGTAAGTGGTTCAGTCAAGAGTCAAATCTGGGAGGTGAGAAGCCATGAATTGACCAAAAGATACTGGGACATAATGAACAAATCTTTGTTCACATTCTTCTGTCTTTTAAGTGATGAGTATATAAAAACAGGTCCTGCCCTCAATAAACTTTCAATCTAATAGGGGAGACAACATGCAAATAAATGTATACTTAGGTGCATTGTACAGGATAGGAAGTCATTAATAGAGGGAATTCAGAGGAGCTGGAAAAGGTTTCCAGTGGAAAAAAGTGGGAAGCATTTTAATGGGATTTTTTTAAAAAGCCAGGGTTGATAGAAGGAATAGTGTTCCAGAAATGGGGGAATGGTCAAAGAAAATGCCTAGAGGTGAGAGAAAGATGTAGTGTCTTATTGGGAAACTGGTAGGAGTCACTCAATTGAAGACTAGGTAAGGAGACTAAGAGATAAGAAGACTAGAGATATAGAAGGCCAGGTTAAAATGGAATTTGAATTCCACCCAGAGTATTATGCATGTAATTCTGGAAACAATAGGGAATTTCTGTTGTTTATTGAGTGTTGCAGCTAAGGTGACCTGGTTGGACCTGTCTTTTAGGAAAATTACCTTAGTGGCTGAATGGAAGATAGATTGTACTGAGAAGAGGCTTGAAACTGGCAGACCCAGTAGCAAGCTATTGTATGAGCTTATCATGAGGTGATAGGGGGCTTTGCTGGGATTGTGGAAAGTCAGAGGAGAGAAGAGGATTTATTGAAGAGTTGTTGCAAAGGTGAAATCAGTAGACCTTGACAACAACTTGAATACTGGGGATGGGGTAAGGGAAGAGCTAATGAGGAGTCCCAGATGACTCCTAGGCTGTGAACCTGAGGGACTGTGAAGATGGCATTGCCCAGTACAAGGATAGAGAAGCTAGCGGGAGGGTTTAGGGAGAAAGAGAATGAGTTCTGTTTTGGACCTGTTGAGTTTAAGAAATATACTGGATAACTAGTGGAAGTGGTCTGAAAGATTGTTGGAGATGCAAGACTGTAGGTTAGCAGAGAACTTAGAAGAGGAAAGATAAATTTTAGAATTCAAAGCATTCTGAAATCACCCTATTAAACCATAATCTATTTATTTTTCCACCACTTCCTCTGCCTTCCTTCCCCTACTTTTTAGTCATACCATTGCCTCTAGTCCCTTGACTATCAATTTTCTCCCAAACCATCTCCTTTCACTATCCATTCTTTCCTCTTTCCCCCATCTTGACCCTTTGATGAACCATTTCACTCATACAAAACCTTCATCTCTTGAATCTCTAACTCCTTTACTGTGTCATAGCCAGTTATGGCCAGGTAAGCCTCAGACTTGAATCATTACAATCATTTGCCACTTTACTTCAGCATGTGAGTTATTGAATGAAGATGAAGAAATGATCATTCTTATCTGGGTCCACCACAAATACTCATTACACAATTGGGCCCTCACTACTGCTAGGCAATCCTACTATAGCTCCCTTATCAACTCATTATTCTACACTGCATCTCTTTCAAACCATTTGTGGAATGTATTATCAACAATAGTATTAATAATCAGTATTTGTAATCATTATAATATTATTAGTAATTGTAACTAGACTTAATATCAATAGTAATCAATATTATAGTTCACAACTCCCCCCCCCCCCCGTTTGAGCTTAGTTCTTTCATTCTCTGGGCCCCAATGTCTTCATTTGAGTTAGATCATTTCTAAAATTCCTTCCAGTTCAAATTCTAAGCTTTCTCTCACTTTCTCTCCCCCCATCCCCAGCATTTAAGTAGCTATAACTTGGGAACAGCTAGGGGGCACAGTAGATAGAGCACTGGCCTTGATTTCAGGAGGGTGGGAGTTAGAATCCAGCCTCATTTACTAGACAGTTACTAGCTATGTGACTTCAGGCAAGTTACTCAACCCTGATTGACTCACTTCCAAGGTTATCTCCATTCATTCTGATTCATATCTGGCCACTGAACACAAATGATTCAGGAGGAGAAAGTGAGGCTGGGGACTTAGCACTCACTCAAATCCAATTCACATGCTTGTCTTGGCATCACCTCCCTGATGTCATGATCTTCTTTGAGAACAAAGGACAAACGTCATCATCAGGTATAATTTGTTTTGAGTTTTACAATTTTTTTTTATTTTGAGATCAGGTATAATTTGGACTCAAAAGTTAAGAAGTAGGAAGATAAGGAATAAGGCAAAGACTGTTAGGAGCAAGTCCTGAATCATAGGGGAAATCTCTTGAAACCCACACTTGTAAAAGTTCCAGTTTTCCTTCTAAGCCCAGGAGGTTCTGGCTAATTGGCAAACTAGTCCTTGCAATTTTCTTGGGTTCAGATTCATTCCCATGTAATGCCCTAAGTCAGAATGCTTAAAACATATCAGTCTGGTTGTTCAGTCTGGGGATAGACTGGGATTTTAACAAAGATCCATTATCAGGGAATATATATATATATATATATATATATATATATATATATATATATATACTCTTCTCCAGTGAGTCAATTAACAGAAAACAATTAACCTACATTCCAAGAAAACCCAAAATGCACAGTTTTCCAAGGGCAGAAATTTTTCTTCTGAGGTACTCCTGGGATAATTTTATTGCTGAACTGTCAGGCAAGAGAAAAGGACTCAATCACCTTTGGGGTCCTCAAACATTCCTCTAGAATATCTGTGTTGTTATTGTTTTCCAGGATACTAAGAATCCCAGTGAGGAAATGCTGGCTTGCATCTCCTGCCAATAAGGAAAAAAAATTTAGTGGAAAGTTCTCTGGATTGGAAGGTTGGATCCTATTTCTTACATTATGTGATTTGGTGAATGTAATTTGACCTCCCTGGGCCTCATTTTCCTGCCTTGGAAACGGACAGATTGGAGTAGATGACCTGCAAAGTCTCTTTTAGGTCTAATCAGTGCTTCTATGATGTAGCATCAAGAAAACCAGGTATATAAAAGAGTCCCCAAAACTCAACACCCCCACATAAACAAGAGTCCTCTAATACAAGTGTTATAAAACAGTAGGGTGAACTCTTAATATACTGAAATACTTGGTAAAACCATACTCAAATGCCTGGGGACCCTGGTATGCTTGTGGGAGTCATAAACTATATGTACTGACTTCTGTACAATGATTCTTGCCTTATAAAACTATCCCTGTCATATAGGCCTGTAAGGGTTCAGAAGATCATGTTGTTTCAAGGATTTGATGCTCAAGGTGCTGATATAATATGCATTTGGGAGCTGAAAAAGTGGAAGGTGAAGATGGAACTAAGTCAACTCATCCCTAGGAGGACTCAGAGAAACCTGAGACACTCCCTTTCTCCCTTTTTCCCTTTTCCTCTTTGCCTTTCTCTATTCTTTCCCCTCTTATCCTCTCTCCTTACAAATAAGGAGTTTATAAGAATAGAACTAGCCAGGTCTTCAAATTCCTAACTTTCCTTTCCTTCATAATGAAGAGTTGAATGTACCATCAGGAGGAAGAGACAAAGGAGCTGTCTGTGTGACAGTGCCCTGGAGAGTCAAGATTTTTGGTAAACTGGATGACTATTGTTACATGTATGTTTTTATGTTTCCATGTGTGGCAGATGTTGTAGTATCTAGGAACAAGCTGGTGATGTGTTCAGATCTGGTCAACAGAAGGATCATAGAATCTCAGAATTGAGGAAATCAAAGGAAGCTCAGAGTCCATTAGTGTTTGCCTCCCAAAGAGACTAGAGTTCTCCTTCTTCAAATTGTTCAGACAAAGGCTGATCACTTGAGATTATGTTCTATGGGGAAAAAGTCTTTGAGAATAGGGCTTTATCCAAGAAGGTTAAGTAAAATTAAAAGATAAAATACTGACTTAAAAGGGAATGATGAGCAAAATGCCTAGTAAAAATACTAGGCACAAAATGAGAAAAACAGAAATTTCTCATAACTTTAAGTGTGAAAATATTAAACAATGTAATAAAATAAAAGACTGTGACAGATTGAGTTAAAAAACCAAACAAAACCCCATTGTCTGTTGCTTACAAAAAAAACACATCTAAAAAGCAAAGCCATATATAGAATAAAACTTGGACTGGAACAAAGATCACTGATGCTGCCTGAGTAATTACACATCCCAATTTGTTCAGTGTCCCAGGGTAGTAGTTTGGCTGCACCTGGTGACTTGACCTCATTGGGGTTCAGTTTTTTGACCATTCATTTTTCTTAGTTGCTCCTTCTCTTCACTTGATTTTTGTTCAGTCTTCTCAGAGTTAGAGTTAACTAAATTTGGAAGGGCTGTCTTGGACCATGGTAACCTTGCAATCCTTGGAGTTCTGCCATTTGAGACTGGATCACCACTTACAGGGAGAATTCTTGTTCATGTTAGGGTTGGACTAGAATAGAATAGCTCCCCAATTCTGATATGGTTCTATGAATTATGGGGGAGGCAGGGAAGGTCTCTGAAGAAGGTAGGCCATAAGGAATACATTCCATTACAAAATATCAGACTTAAAAGTCTTATAGATTATCTTCTCCAGTCCTGACCCCTCCATGTTTCACATGAAGATAATTGGAGAGAGAGACTAGCATTTGACTAAGGTCACAGAAAACCATTGGTTGGTCTAGGACAAAATTCTAGTTTGGCAATTATAGAGTGCTTATGAAAGACGAAAATTGGGTGGAAGCAATGTGAGATGGATCCTGATAAGGGCTCAGTGGAGAAACAGCATTGACTCCTGACCATTACATGACCTGTTCTCAACTTGTCCTTGAAACCTCTGGGAAAATAAATAAACCTAGTGAAAATCCCTGCCCTGAGTTCTTCCTGCAGTGTCCTTTTGGGATTCATTGATTGTCTTCCTGAGGGTGGAAGAGAGAATGGTAGAGAGAGAGGAGGAGATTTTGTATATAACTACATAAATCTGAGCCTATCTATGCATGAATGTCTCTGAGTTCATCTGGTGAGGAAACAGGAGAGCCTCAGTTTAGATCTCAGGGATAGCAATCCCCTTTTTGTATTTCACAAGTTAGGTGTGCTAACATCAGGTGTTATAAAAACATGAATTATTCGATCTTTAAAATGAAGAGGTTTGATTGAATGACCTGATCCTGTCCAACTCCAAATCTTATGATGCCACAAATTCCAAGCAGGTGGGATGGGGGAAGAAAGAAAGGAAGGAAAACCACTTGACAAGAAAGAGGGACCCCCTGGGGAAGGCAGGGAGGAGAAAAAAATTATATTTGCTTGAAATTTTTCATCAGTACTTTTGGATGTGAAAAGAAATGGTAACCCCAGATTTTAACCCTATTCCCCTTAAATTTCTTCGAAGACAATTGCAATTGTTGTAAATTAGTAGCAGTTTTCTTTTTGGTAATGATTTAAAGAGGGGGATATGCTTTCTCAAAGCAAATCTAAGAGGTCACTACCTCTAACAGATGGGCAGTAGAGAAACTGACTCATAAGGAAGCAATGTGACTTACCCAGGAACATTCAACTGATAAGTGCCAAAATTAGGATCTATGTTGTTGTATGATGATCCGTGGTGACATGACTGAACTACTGAAAAACAACTAAAATGATCTTTCTTGATGGCATGTGATTGTCCCTAAAGGGCAAGAGATAGAGGAAGAAACGGAGTTCCTATATGATGGTTTTTATCTTCATAATGATAATGATAATCTGATTGATCCTAATTGATATTTGGCCCAGGGTCTTGGATTAGTTCAGGATACAAGAATCTGTGTGTGTGTGAATGAGTATGAATGTGATGCATTGTGTGTATCTGTGTATGTGTGTGTGGGGGGGAGTGAACTCTTTCTTACTTCCCTCTATCTTTACAGCTTCTTTATATCTCTGCAGCCCCTCTAACTAGAACAGCTCCTGATATCCCAGACCAACCTCAGAGACTATAAATTTCAGTACATGTGGTCCCTGTTTTTTGGTTCCTATGGAAACCCCACCAAACGTCTTTTCAGCTTTTTCTGGTGGTCGGGCCAAAACTCACTGCCTAGGAAACAGTTTCCCAATAGAGAAATCTTACTTCCTTGCTCAGCTTGGGAACAGAAAAGGGCCCGTCTGGTTTTCTTGTTGCATATGACCCCCATGCCATGTGAGGACATATTCAATATCCAAGTCACTTATGTTTCTTACAGCTGGAGACAGAGGAGACAGCCATGGAAACTTTCCCTACCCATGTACCACAATGGTCATCAGAGATGCATACTGGGGAGGGTCAAGGCAAGGTGTTTCCTGGAATACCAGTTCCCATGCAAATATTACTGGAATGCATATCCTGAGTAATAAATCATTCAACCAGCAATTATTTAATTAGAACCTATGGCATGTCAAACATTTTTATAAATCTAAAGACACAAAATGGAAATAAAGTCCTGCCCTCAAGGAACCTACTTAGGAGAGACAATGTACACATACTTAGAAATATAGAAGATGAGCCCAAAGTAGATATTAGTTGATTAAGAAAAGAAGGAAGAGGACCTGAAGAAACCAAGAAAGACCTCATTTGGAAGGAGGTGCTTGATTTGTGTCTTGAAGGAAATAGAATTCTGGGAAATGGAGGTGAATCACTATTTGTGGTTTAAAAAAACACAGAGGCCAAAGATGTATGACAGTTTGTGAGGGACACCAAGAGGGCCAATATGGTTGGGCTGCTACACTCCCCCCACCCCAGCTATATACAATTTCATCTTATTCCATCATTAAGAACTCTAATATTTTTATTCAATTTTGAATGAGTCCATTTTCATTTTCTTAGCCTTCATTGTGATTTTTGATATCACTAATCCTCACTCCTTTATCAGTCTATATCACCTTTGCTCTGGCTACCACCTCCTTCCTTCTCAATGTCAACTCTTTAGTGAATCAGTACAACTCAACAATGGCATCTGCTCTTAAATTCCTTGCTTGCCATTCATGTCTTGCTAAACCCAACCCCTAGATTTCTTCCTTTATCCATCTTACTTATTCCTACTCATGTAGTCCTAAATAGAGATAGAAAAATGCATGCAAACATGCTGGGGCCTACCACAAATATGTTATCTGTTCTAAACTGGACTCTCACTGTAGTAATCATTTCTTCTTCCATAGTAACTGTTCTAAGATATATTTTCCTTTTCTTCTCTCCTTAAGTATTCTACAGTACCCATTCCCCAATTTCTCAGCTCAGATCTTCATTTCATACTTGATAAAAAAAATATCCAAGCCATTCATTGAGCTCCTCACCTTCCTATCTTTCTACTCATCTCACAACCCTCAAATCATCTGGTATCCCTAGATCTATCTTCTTTTCCAACAAATCTCTCTTCTCTTCTTGTTTCTACTAGGCATTCTTACCTCCATACTCATACCTTCAATACCTAAGTCATTCTTTTAATAGAAAAAGAGTATCCACCCACCTCTGATATTCCCACATTGTCCCATAGGATGAAGAGTTGCTTGTAGGCATTTTCAGTCAGGAAATGGTCATGGAAATCCCAAAGACATCCTGAACTCTAATTTTTTCCAGAGAATCAAAAAGAAACTGATCCACATTACCTCACTTTGCAATGACATTAACATTTTTAAAGACCTTGTTACAAAATAAGGAGCTTTCTAAGCAAGTAATATACTAATTATCAAGAGAGTAAACTTCCTGTTCCTACAAGTATTTGAATAGTGACTGGATGATCATTTATCAGGTATGTTAAAAGAAGCTTTCCTCCTTCAGTTAGGAGGATAGCAATATGAATTCTAAACTCCCTTTCAATTGTCAGATTTTCTCCTTCAGTGGAAAAACAATATAAAAATGGTGGATAGATGGTACCATCCTGTTTTGCAACTCCATTTTCTGGTTTGATCTCAATGAAAGTCTAGATAAGGGATAATATTTGAGTCAAAGAAGGAAATCCAACATGCCCCTGCCAGCAACTAAAAAGAATGCCACATCCTGAGTGTGAATTTGTCTCTATCTAATCACTGAGAGACACCATTTCTTTCTTCAGACATAAAAATACGAACTGGCTAATCCCTTGAAAAAAATATCTCAGAGGATAAGAAGAGAAAGAAAATAAAAAACAGCCTGAAACATTCTTGATTCCTCAATGTTCTAGAAAGTTAATAGGAGAGGAGTGTTGGGGAAATACTACACAAATGTACCACTTAATGACCCAGAAGTACAAAGCAACATTTTTCTTTAGCAAGATGATTTCCATAGAAAGAATATGAATTCTCTCTCCCTATGAACTTCAGGAAAAATTCCAGCCCCAGTATCCTAAACTGGATTGGCTTGTTTGTCTTGTTTTATGCCTTAAAATGAGTGGGAGTGGGGAAGAAAAGACAGAAAGCAGTACAGGAAGGAACAAAACTGCAGACATGGAGAAACAGAAAGAGGAAGGATCAGTATTGGTTGGATGCAGATAGCCTTGAGTTGATCTTACACAGAGAGCTATCTGAGTCAAATGAGGAAAATGGGCAGACTGGTAACAAAGAAGGAGGTGGGAATGTGAAAAGGTTGTGGGTTAACAACAAATAATATTTAGCTTATCTGTCATTGTCATTTAGGTACTGTTTTCTATCACCAATATAACTCATAACTTCTCTATTCCTTCCTACTTAGAATATTTACTTTAATAATTGTTGTAAGGACCAAGTAATGTTCACTAAGCATTAGCTCTCCCACAAACTTTTCTAAACAGTCACTCCCTTATAACCAATTGATAGTGAGTTATAGCTTTTATCCACATCTTAATATAAAACTGCCATAGACCATATATCTGAATTGGCTCTCTCCACATTTCCTGGTGACCAAAAACAGTACTCAGTCAATATGGCATGACTTCCTTATTTTCTGATCATATACCTCCTTGTTATATGTCAGACAATACCACTCCTTTGCTCAAAAAGCTTACTGCCTCTTTTTGTTGTGGTTTTTTCAGTGGTTTCAGTGATGTTGGACTCTAAATGACCCCATTTGGGATTTTCTTGTCTTACTATCTCCAAGATAAAATAGATACTTTTGTGTTTGTCAATTCAATCACTTCATATTTTCCCCTCCAATTTATTTTCTTGACTATTTGACCATTACTCAAACTCAGATCGGGTACATTTTACAAATTGTATCCTCCAAAAATTGCAAATGTGCTGTTTCTCTTAAAAGAAACATTTGCAGTCTCAGTATTGAATAGGCTCTCCTTGATGCTTAGAATGTTCTCTCTCCTGACCTCTACTTTGAAGGACTCTGAACTCTGTTCATGGCACAATTGAAATGCCATCTACCAGACTAGACCTTTCTTTTAGGTTTTTGCAAAGCAAATGGGTTAAGTGGCTTGCCCAAGGCCACACAGCTAGGTAATTATTAAGAGTCTGAGACTGGACTTGAACCCAGGTACTCCTGACTCCAGGGCTGGTGCTTTATCCACTACACCACCTAGCCACCCCTTAGACCTTTCTTGATCCCCTGGAAGTTATTGTTCTTTGACACTTCTGCTCTCCTTACCTCTCCTTTCTCCAAGAAGATAGAATGGACTGAATTGTGGCCATCATAAGTCAAGCAAGTGTTCTCCACTGAAGAATGTATTTTGAAACAAGGAGAATTATTAAAAAGAATAGATTAGATGACTCCCACCCCTACTTATGGTGAAGAACCTCAGAACCTCCTGAAGATCTAAAGGGGTCAATCAAGAGAGACTTTTGCTGTTGCTTCTCCTGGACTAAGTGTCCTTGGTCTGAGCAAAAGTGCTTCTTGGGTTAATTTGATTTACAGCCCAGAATTATTAAGGGGAAGCTTACCTGTCAGAGCTCATGATATATATCTATATAGTGATATATTGATATATAGATTATAGTTTTAGCAATATATACCTACAGGAATTCCTAGAACCAAGGGGCAGCAACTGCCCTCTGTGCATCCAACCTTTGAGTATGAAAATAAATTGGGAAAGAGATGCTACATCTTATTTGTCACTTCTACTTCTCTCTTCTCCTCTCCTATATTTCTCTCCTCTCTTCTTCTGTCTCTCTGTCATTTATCTGTGTAAAATTTTTATTTTTATCATGTTCTTTTCCTTTGCAGCATCTCTCTTACCTGGCCCCTTTCTCTGCTCTCACACAGCTACCACTCTAGTTCAGCCCTTCATTTTTCCTCTGGGTTATTGCAAAAGCCTCTTCATAGTTCCCCCTGCCTTGAGTCTTTCCCTGCTCCAGTCCATTCTACATAGTACTGCCAAAATCATTTTCTTTAAGCACAGATCTGACCCCATGACTCTTCTATTCAACCAACAAAAATGGCTTCCTAGTCCTCTAGGGCAAAATATGAATTCTTTTGTTTAGCTTTTAAAGCCCTACCCAGCCTCACTGGACATTACATACTCTCTCACACTCTACAACCCAGCTAAACTGGCCTTCTCCTTGCTCTTCATTACATCTCCCATCTCCCATCTCTATGCATTTGCATTAATGATTCTTCAGTCCTGGAATGGACTAACTCATCACTTCTTCCCTATGGAGTTTCCCTTTGCCAATCCTCATCCTCATCATCATCATCAAGACAAAATTCAAATATAGTCTTCTGCATCGAACCTTGCCTTCTCCCTCTGTTCCCTTCTAGTTCTGTCTTTCACCTTATTTAACTAGTTTGTACATATTTATATTTATTCACTTTATATTCATGCAGTACATTGTTTTATATCTTATTTTCTTCTTTAGAATGCAAGCTCCTTTTGAATAGGGACTATTTCAGGGGCGGCTAGGTGGCGTAGTGGATAAAGCACCGGCCCTGGAGTCAGGGTTCAATCCCTGTCTTAGACACTTAATAATTACCTAGCTGTGTGGCCTTGGGCAAGCCACTTAACCCCGTTTGCCTTGCAAAAACCTAAAAAAAAAGAACAGGGACTATTTCATTCTTTGTATTTGCATTCCCAGCACCTAAAAAATGCCCCAAATTAAGAGGTGTTTCATAACTATTTGCTGATTGATTGACATTATTAACTTGACTGTTCAAAGTTTTATCAAAATTTGGCATTCCCTTTCCACCACATAAATATCTATAAGACGCTATTATGCACACAAAAGCTACTTACTAGATTGGCATAAGAATCAATCTGATTCCTGCCCACACAATATAATAGAGTGTAGCAATTGTGGAATGTTTTAGAATCTATTGTGTGTGTGTGTGTGTGTGTGTGTGTGTGTGTGTGTGTGTGTGTGTATAAGAATATCAGTTAAAATGGAATGCTTGCTCACAGACCAGCTGGGAAAACATGCTCTTTTGAACACAAACATTAGGAAATATTATCTTTAGGTTCCCAGAATCACCATAATTCTGTCCTTGTGCATGTTAGCATACAATGACATGAAATTCTGGGTATCCCAGAGAGGGAGCAAGGATGTAGGCTGCAAAACCCATCAATTTTCACTTCTGACTTGAGCATCTTCATCTTTGCCAAGAATATCATATTAACAAAACATACAAAGAATACTCCAATGTAATTCAGATGATGTCATGTCCCAATTGTTGGGAGTTCTCACAACAGGGATCCATGTTCTTACTCTCATAAGAATTTCAAGGAAAGAGCCCCCCAGAAAAAAACATTAACCCCCTAAGGAATGCTGCTTAATCCAACAGGCGTGAAAGGATTTATTTTATAGAGAGCACAGTAAGTCAGAAAGCTCCTTGCTTTCAAGTGGTATAGTTCCCAATAGACCTAACTTAGCCTTCTTATCCTCAGTGGCTGCCATGTGGAATTTGGAAAGATGGAGGTTTCTTGAAACTCCATCCCCCATTTCTGAAAGTGAAAACTGAAGACAGCCCACTCATTCAACCATTTGGATGGATTGTGAGTAGCCAATGGGACCCAGGCTTCTCAAGGAAGTATAGAAGTGGATATGTTGGAAAACCCCCTCATTCCCCAAATACTCTGAGGAGAAATACACATCACAAACTTGATGTAGGGAAGGAGCAATGATGTAGTTTCTTCCCTTCATGAGCTATGAAGAAAGTCTACTTGGAAAACATGTTATTCTTCTCTGGATGGGTCTCTCTTTCCTCATCTATAAGGGCAATAAGAAGAATTCCATCTGCAATTCAGTTTATAAAGATTCCCTTCACAATATTGCTGTGAATTGTATCATTACTAGTTTATACAGAAGGAAACTGAGACTTGAAGGAATATATTTTAGTCAGAAACTCAACTCCAAACTCAATATTTCTCCTAGTGTACATTATGATCTTTCTAGAACATTCCTTACAAATGAGGAAACAAGAGAATTAGTCAGATGGGCTTTTGATGTCCTTTCTATTTAAGAAACATAGTATTTCAAAATGTAACTCCAATGCTTTACCCCAGCACTGGAGAAGTTCTATTTTTTATATCAGGTCTCAGACTCTAGGTGGACAGAGACTCCTTATACAGGAGGTGATGGTTTTCCCTGATCCTACATCACTTGTGATCACAGAATTATCAGTTTTAGAACTGGATGATGCCTTAAATTAAATCTCAAATCTTATTTAACAGATGAAGAAATTAATCCAGAGATATCACATGAGCTCTCTAGGGTCACAGGGTCAGCAAATAGAAAAAAAGGTGATCCAAAGTCAGAGCCTCTAATTCCTCATTTGTAGACGTTTCTCTTTCAATCACTCCCTTCAAACCCAGGATGTTCACTTGATATACCTTTTTTCTCCCTTCCTTTTCTGCTTCTGATGAGAGAATCAGGAATTTTAAAAACATATCTGGTTATTAAATGATCCTGGATCTTGAGTGAATAGAAAAGACAAACTTGACATCAAAGGACTAAGAACTCTAAGAGACCTTAGAGGTCAGATATTCCAACCTTTTCATTTTGAAGATCCAAATAGGGGAAGATAGTACCTTGAAGTCACACAGAAAAGTGAGAAGCAAAGCTGGCATTTCAAAACAGGATTCTCAGTTCCATTTTCCTGACTACTGTTCCATAGAGGAATGAAATGACATGAGGAGGAATATGAGACTTCCTAACCTTTACTGCATCACAAAATACCACTGTCCAAAATGGTGTCAGCCTTACTATAGAACACTGAAAAACAATGAATCTAGATGTTAGTTGTACCCACTGTGCAGAAAGTGCAACCGTTCAGCTGAGCAATAAATGAATGATGCAAGTCATATTTTTAAATGTCTTCATGAAAAACAATAAAGGACTCACTAGTCATCATCGCAAAATACTTCTCAGACAAACAGGTGAGTGAAACCCTTTCTGGTACCTCTCCCAATTTGCACTCATACTTGGGGGTTAGGTCCTCAGAGTTGGACTTTTAGAAGTAACCCTGGTTCTAGGAATAACCCTGTAGGTTTGCTCTTCTAACTACAGTTAATGTGTCCCCACAAGTGCAATTAACAATAGCAATCATCCAGGAGACCCAATTAGCACACTTCAAAAATATTAATTCAAATGATAAAGTAAAAAACAATTGCAAACCAACCAACCAAAAAGCAAAAATTACAAAACATCCTGCCTCCTTCCCTCAAAAACTAGAGGCATACTTTATCTATGGATCTATTTAACCTTCCTTTAGATTTATTATCATCTTGGTTTACTTATGGGACTTCATTTAATCTATAGCTTTTCTTCACTTTAGTCAGAATTTTCTTCTGCTTATTTATTTCTATAACCTCAGTTTCTGAATAATGGTTTTGTGACTTGGTCAAAAATTTCCTTTAATGGTCTTGCATGCTATGGCAGGTCCTGCTTGGTCCTGGATATTGTGGCTAAGAGGCTGTTCCTCCTTCTTTAGGGAGTCCTGGTTTGAGAACAATCCTTTAGATGCTTCAAGGAGGTTTTTAGTCTTGGATCCTTTACTTTATTCTTTTCCTTGAACATTTTATTACCTAGACTTGAATCTCATTTGGTGAGATCATCAGGCCCCATTGAGATGTTTATTGTGCTGGAAGCAGACCTCTTTTAAGGCACTAGAAGTACTGTTCTCTAGGTGCTTCTTTTATAGTGGCTCCTGCTATATCCTAAGCATGGGTTTTCTGGGCATTGGGGTGTTGTAATCTAGGGTACTGACCTGGCCAATGATCCTGCTAAGGGTTACCAAGGCCCTGATTGAACCTGCCGTTCTTCCTGGACACTGATATTACATGGGCATTGAACCGGTCCTATCTCCTACTCTGGATCATTATTTATGTGCTGTATCCTCCATCTAACCTGAGCTTCATCATCTTCAGGCTTCCTTAGTATTCTGGAAGTCTTTCTGTTAAGTATTGGAGTGAAGGTAAAACTAACTTGGCTTTCCTTTATCAATGTTCTTGATGGCTCATTTTTAGAACTTCACCAAGATAATTGTGGGTCATCTGAGTTTCTCTAGAGGAAGATAAATTATACATCCCTATTCCTCACTATATTCTTCAAGATTATCAGGGATGCCTCAAGTGCTTGTGCTACAAGCTTTCAGGGATCTAGGAGTATGCCAAGTTATCCACTGCCTTTATGGACTAGACTTGGCCATCTCTGGTCCTCACCATCAGAACTGGAGTGTTTCCAAGTGCCTTATACTTTCCTCATGGTCTTCCTGCTTCTTGGTATATAGACTCTAGCTGTCTCTAGAGAAGCTTTGATCCATACAGATCCATGCCTGAGCATGGAATTTGTCTGTCTGCCCTTCCATGGCAGGTTACCTTATAGTACCCACTATCTCTTTGTGTTTTTGGCTTTCTCTTTGTACAGACCAGTATACATGAAAAACTCTGATTTATTTTTGACAGTATTTGTATGAGAGTTCGTCCGGCCTGTTCCCCTTGATTCTGCTATCTTAATCAGAACTTTCAGTTAATCTCCAAGCTCTAAGTCTCCTTCTGTACTATCTTCTTTCCTGGTCCTACTCCTCTGGAATCGACACTAGTGGAAACCCAGAAATGGAGAATTCAGATATAGCATATATCTGGTCTCTCTCCCTAGTGCTTCTCAACTTCCAGAATGACTCTGTCTAGCAGCCAGTCTCCATTGACAACATATAAGCGGATCATAAAAGCAGGTACTATCAGATCAGTTCCTAGGACCTACTTTCTCTAAAATGCTAAAAATCAAGATTTATTTTAAAGGTAATTTACCAGGCTTCTGTATTAACCAAATATAACATTAAACTCTGTGCAATGACTTAAACACTCTATGTTTACTTGCAATCTTATCACTTTCTAATTGTATATTTTCTTTCTCTCTTCTCTCATTCTCTCTCTCTCTCTAAATATATATATATATATATATATATATATTTCTTCCCTCTTCTCTTTTTCTCCCCTTCTCTCTTTTCCTTTCTCCTTTTTCTCTTTTTCTCTTCCTCTACTTCCCTCCTTCTCTCTCTTACCCAGTTCATTCCCCCCCCTTTGTCTCTCTCTCCCTTTTCCTCTCTCATCATAGATTCTCTACATATTTTTCCTTAATCATTAGTCATTTTCTCATCACTTATACTTTTGCTGACCTCTGGGACAAGAGACCATGCTTGGGAGGACTTAATCATTTCAGTTTTAAAACATCCTCCTCAAAACTCACTGTCCAGACTTTTAAATGCTTCATTTAACCCTTTATACCTTGGATCCACAATCAGCCTTTACCTTAACTCCTTGTTATCTTCTAATCCGTCAACCATATGCAATGTAACTCCCCCAAAGCCTGCTTTTCTGTTCTGAAAAAAAAATCAATTCTGAATTAAATAAATCCTGGACCCCTACCAAGACGGTCACGTCAAGCTACTCTCCTGTGGTTATCCTAACCATTCTAAAAACTTTCTGATCCAATGCATTATTTCTTGACCACTATTCTCCTCAAGGCATTCGCTCTCCCTATATATAATCTCCTTATATGTTTGGACTATCTCCACTTTTGTATTTCTATCTCCTGTCCAAAGCACATAGCAAATATTTAATAAAGGATTAATAAATTATCTCCTCAAACATTTATTGATAATTCTCTTTTAATAAATAATTAATAATATATCAATAGGCTTATTTATTAATAAATGCTTTCTATTCAATTGATGCTATTAATTTTATTGATTAATAAATTATTAATTAGTCATTTTAATAAAATATTTCCCTTCATTCATTCACTTACCATTATTCCATCGTTTTTTTTTACCATGCATTTCTATTCCCCACATGCACTCAGTATTCCAAACATCTTCTTAATGAACACAGGAGATGGTTTTGTAGCCATAAATATTTTTCCTGTTGCCAACATAAGAAAACCATACCTTGAATATATAGGCATTCAAGGATGGTAGAGATGGAAGAGAGGAGAATAATTAACATTTATGGATAGTTACAAGAAATCCATCTCCTATTCTGTCACACAGTCATTCCCCATTTGGAGTCTACTGAAAGGAATCTCCATGTAAATGTGTATAATGCTTTGCTATTTATGGAACTGTTTCATTCATATAACCACAATTTTTAAGTCACTATGTTAGAATCAAGGGAATGTGCCAAGAGATGGAAAGGAGAGCATGACATGGTCTATAAACATAGTGTCAGGGACATTCAAGCTCAGAATGAGTTGAGAGTGGTAAGAGAAGCTAAAGGTAATGCAAAAATGATGTGTTAAGTTTTTGCTTTAGCATTTGGGGAAGAAATAGGAGAATCAAAGGAAAGCTAGATCTCTTATAGTGAATGATTTGACAGGAATATAAGAAATTTCCATTTTTCTTCTATTTTTCTCTAGCATGAAGCTTAACCATTACATTGGAAAATGGAAAAATATATCTAACAGGGAGTTACTTAAGATATGTGAGGAAATAATAAGATAAAACCTAGTTGCCATTGAGAAAGTCAATGCATGGATTAATGATTAAGTCCCTGTCAGTAATCTTTGAAATACTATTGAAAATAAGAAGGGTAAAATAGTATCCAAGAGGAATAATGTCTGGAGTTTTTTTAAAAAAATGAAGAGAACAGAATCTACAAAATATACTCTAGTGTACTGAATTTTGATAATTGATATTTATTCTCAAATAGATCATTGAAGAGAGATGATTAATGAATTTTTCAAAAGAGAAGCAATGATTTCAAAGAGCCTGTACAATTTTGACAAACTATCCTTTTTTTGACATCTTTGCTAAACTGGTAGATGAAGGCAGAGCTGTTGACAGAATTTGCCAAGATTTCAGCAAGCTTTGGATAAAGAATCACACTTCATTCTTGTAGAGAAGATTGAAAGTGTTGTAAAAGACAATGATATAATTAGATGAATTCAGAATTGCTTGAATCGCCACTCAAAGTGTAGTCATTTTAATTCATTGTCACTTGGGTTGTAGATGTCTAGTGGAGTGCCCTGGGGATCTGTATTTGATCCTGTGTTGTTTAATATTTTTATTAACCATATGTTTATGAAAAAGTTAACATACTCATTAAGTTTGCGGATGACACAAAACATAAAGGATTAGATAACAGTCTGAATGACAGAATCAGGCCCCAAAAACTATTTGAAATACTAGAGATATATTGGCAAATGCTGAACAATCAGCATTTTGTGGGGAGAGGTTGCACATACAAATATAAATTTAATCTGTATTATTAGCATTTTATCCATCACTTTCTTAAATCTAGAGAGTTCACCAAAGTATGGTATATGAATATTTTGGAGTTCTATTGTTCTCTAAGAAATCCTGAGTGATTAGATTTTAGAGAAACATGGAAAGAATTACATGAACTGATGCTAAGTGAAGGGAACAGAACCAAGTGAACAATTGTACACATGAACAACAACATTGTGAGATTATCAACCCTGAAGGATCTCATTTATCTGAATCATTCAGAGATCAAGGATAACCCTGAGAGACCTTCTATGGACAATGCTATCTGCATCTGGAGGGGAAAAAATCATGGAATCTAAATGCATACTATGTCCACTTTTCAAAAACTCCTCTTATTGTTTTCTTTCCTATCTCATAGTTTTCTTTCTTTCCCCTTAGTTCTAATTCCTCAAACATGAAATGACTAATATGTAAATATGTTAAACACCAATTTATAAGTATAACATTTAGTAGATTATTCGCTGCCATGGAAAGGGGGGAGGGAAGGAAGAATAGTGGGAAAATATGTAAGTCATAAATTTGCAAATGGATGGATGTTGAAAACTACCATAACATGTAATTGGAAAAAATTAAATGAAATTTCAGTGAAAGAATAAAAGAATCTAGAGAGTTAACAAAACAATAAATCAAGCCCAGATTTATAGAGATTGCTTATTTCTGAGGTGTAAATTCTGACACTAAAAATAAACAATTGACTCTGTCTCTCTGTCTCTGGATGATTCGAGCACACTGCTGCTTGATAGAATTGTGAACTAAATAAAGAGATGGACTTCATTGCACATAAATGCTAAGTCTTATCCTAGGGCTCAAAAATCAAATTTCCAGAGAAAGGATATAGGAAATCACAGTAGACCAAAACAATCCAGAAGTTTTAGTAGACTGAAAGATCATTGCTATTTTTGCTAGCTCAGTTTTTAAGAGATACTCTAATGTATTATGTAGGGCAATGAACTTCAAATTCTAGCTCCAAAATTTATGGTATATCTCCCTGAACAAGTCACATAATGTCTTTGTATCTTAGTTTCTCATGTGTAAAATGAAGTGTCTGGATTTTATGGTTTCTTAGTGTCTCTTCAAGCCTATGCTTCAATGTAAGCACCTTGGGAATCAAGGATATGATAGTCAAAAAAAGTTAATGCAGACTTGGATTTCCTTTTATTGAGAAGTATAGCTTCTAGAAATAAAGAAGCTATTGACCATCAGCACATAGCCCTTGCTAAAAGTGCTGGTTCCAACACTGCAATTTAAAGATGTTGGTGAAATTTTAGATCTAACTACATGTATACAGTACCTTGTAAATTTTAAAATGGTATGTGAATAGAAGTTATTATTCATTATTATTATTATTAATTATTAAATATCTAAATCACATCATTAATTGAGCAATGGCCCCAGAACCAAGAAGACCCAAGTTCAAATCCTATCTCCACCACAGGTTGACTAGTTGACTCTGGGCTAGTCTCCTACTTCTCAATACTCTAGGAAAGTTTCTAACACCTGATGTTTCAGAGAAGATGCTGATTTGTCATGATAATGGATGTTTCCTCACTAAGAAGTTCTCTATTCTATTTCATATATACATATATATATATATATGTATATATATATATATATATTTCTACCTATGCTTATACCTATACTTATTATTAATAAGAATAATATTTATAAAATAATAATGATGATGATGATAAGTAAAGATTAATAAGATACTATGATCATTGGAGGACAATCAAGATGAGGAAGGTCCCTGAGTTCATGATACAAGATCAAGAACATTTGGAGCTTCTTAGACTGTATAAGGAGTAGCTAGGTGGTGCAAAGGATAGATTTCAGGCCCAGGAGTCAGGAAGACTCATATTCCTGAGTTCAAATCTGTCCTCAGGCACTTCCTAATTCTGTGATCCTGGGCAAGTCCTTAACACTGTTTGCCTTAGTTCCCTGGAGAACCACCCCAGTATCTTTGGCAAGAAAACCTCAAATGGAGTCACAAATAATCAGACACAATTAAAATGACTGAAGAACAATAAGCCTGGAGGGAAAAAAAAGACAGCAAAAGGACATGACAACCTATTTATATGAATTTTGAGTGAATTATTCTTAGTTTGTATGATAGGTTGCAAAGAGAAGAATTCAGATTCACTGAAAGATTTCTAATGTTGCCCCAAAGTGGACTGGGATACCTGAGAAGTGGCAAAGTGCTTTGCCTTCAAGCCAGAGTCAGAAGACCACTTGTTCACTATATTATAGTGGGGATTCCTCTTCAAATGTGAGGACCTCCTTGAAGTCCTTACCTCTGAAATTCTCCAATTCTATATTAATTGATTTCCAAGATGTCTTCTAGTTCTACATTGAAATTTTTATACCTTTAATATACTTTTGGTGGTTGTAATGGTATAACATCCCTTTTCCAACCTCCTCTTTGTTTCCTTTTCATAGCCACAATACACCTCCTGCTGTTCATGTTCTTCTCCATAGATGATTATCTTTCCCACATCTGAGTTTTGTTTTGAATAAGGAGACATTCAATGATGAAAGCTAATTCTTCTTCCAAGACGTACCTGTGGCCCTTAGTGATATCACTTCCAGGATAGAGACAGCTTCTTCCCAGCATCCTATCTATCACAAAATCTTCTATGATTCTTCTTCCCTGGTATTTCCCAGATGCATTCCCCCCTATCCATTTTTACAACAACAACCTTACTTTGGCCATAATCAGTTTACAGTATCTATTTCTGACCTCTGACATTCTCTTTTCCATTCTATTCAATGCAAAAAAGGAGACAAATTTAGGGTTGTATTGGTAAATGTTTAACAACCAGTCCCTTTAAAGAAATATGCATAAACAGTATTTTAAATTTAATTAACATTTCTCCATGCTTTCTTACGTATAGATAACCAATAAAGCAATAACTTCATTTGTAACATTTGCTGATTTCCAAAATATATATCCTTACAAATTTAACAAATAGAACAATAGAAATTTATCAATAGGTTCTTGTGATTTGAGCTGCATCATATTCTTAGAGAACTGTTTGGCCATGACACAGACCCTGCTTTAGAAATCAGGTACCATTTTGTGAATCCCAAATGCTTCAGCCTCATCTTCAAGATCTCCTATCAGAATTATCTCTCCATATCCCAATCCCCAAGCATTGAGCTTGTTTATCTTTAATGAATCTAAGAGGACAACCTGATTCCATTCTCTGAAAATCAGAAAGCTACCTCTTTGGTAAAAACAGAGGTATTCTCTACTTTGAAAAAAGATGGAGGGACTCAAGTCTTGTCTCAGATACTGACCAAGGTCAATGGATCATAACCTTTAAGTGCCCAAACTGCATATTTTACAAATAAGTAAACTTGGACCAAATAAGTAAGTTCCTGACCCACTGTAAGTAAAAGCAGTGTATGTCTCAGATCTTCTCACTCCAAAGTCAATACTCTTGCCCTATGGCATGCTGCCTCTCATGCAGACCTTGGACAATGAGTTCATTTGACTAGATTGTCTTAACAATTTTGTCCACCTCTAGAGCCTATGCTAGTTTACAAATTGTTCAAGGTGAGAAATGGAGTTGAGTTACCAGTTGTGCTACTTCTAATGTGGTTGAGATCTCAGAGCTCTTGAAATATTATCTGATTTTCCATTATGTAGCTTTTAAAATTGAGTTTCCCTGTCTATCTGGGCCAAAATTGCAGCAGCCACTCATGGAGTAATTCTACTGTTAACTGCCATCAAATCTTTGACTTTATTCATATCCAGCATGAGATGACTGTCTCCTGCCTAGGCAGTCTGGTGGCCCCCACCCTATTTTACATTTTTGTAATCCTCTCTAGATCTTGTTTGGTCATGAATTCTTCCCCTCCCATAGACCTGATAGAAGGACTATTCCTGCCTTTTCTATAAGAATAGTGTCACCCTTTATAGCTAAATCATGTACCCATTTTGACTTTATCATGTATATGGTGTGAGATGTTGATCTAACCCTTGTTTGTATCCTACTGTTGTCCAGTTTTCACATCAGTTTTTGTCAAATATCAAATTTTTATTCCAAAGTCTGGGATCTTTGGCTTTATCAAACACTAGATTAATATGGTCATTGTTTGCCATGTCTTCCGTACCTAATCTATCCCACTGATTCATTACTCTATTTCTTAGCCAGTATCAGATAGTTTTGATGAGTAATGTTTTAAAATATAGTTTGAGATTTGATAATGCTAAGATACCTTCTTTGTAATTCCCTTGATATTATTGACCTTTTGTTCTTGCAGATGAATTTGATTATTTTTTTCCTAGCCCTATCAAATAATTTGTAGTAGTTTGATTGGTATTCCACTGAATAAATAAATTAATATAAACAGAATTGTTATTTTTGTTATTTTGGCTCAACCAACCCATAAGCAATTAATATTTTTCATTTTTTTAGTTCTGACTTTATTCAGGTGGAACAGTGTTTTGTAATTGTCTTCATATAGTTCCTGGTTTTTCCTTGGAAGGTATTCTCCCATGTATTGTATATTGTTTACAGCTATTTTAAATGGAACTTCTCTTTCTATCTTTTTCTATTGGACTCTGTTGGTCATGTGAAGGCATGTTAATGATTTATAGGGGTTTATCATATCATGCAATTTTGCTAAAACTTCTCGGCTTGAGATCACTTTCCATTTTATTTCAAGAATAAATAATAAATAAATGATATAAATAATAAATATATAAATTAATAATAAAAATGAATGGGTTTTAAAAGTTTATTTTATAAAGTATACCATCCTATCAACTGCTGAGTGATAGTTTTTCTTCCTTTTTGCCTTTTCTAATTCCTCTGATTTTTTCTACTCATTACTTATAACTAATTTCTAGTACCATATTGAATAATTATGGTCATAATGGGAATCCTTCACCTCTGATCTTATTGAGAAGACTTCTAACTTATTCCCATTAAAGATAATGCTTGCTGATGATTTTAAATAGCTACTTCTAATCATGGTAAGGAATACTCCCTTGTAAAAAAAAGTTTTTCCAGCATTTATTGAGATAATCATATAATTTCTATTGGTTTTGTTGTTTATATAATTAATGATGTTTTTAGTTTTCATAATTTTGAGTCAACCCTGCATTCCTGATACAAATCCTACCTGGCCATAGTATAAATCACTGTGATAAACTGCAATAAACATTTTGGTAGTATTTTGTTCAAGTTTTTTTGCATCAATATTCATTAGGGAAATTGATCTATAATTTTCTTCCTCTATTTTAGCTCATCCTGGTTTTTGGAATCAGAACCACATTTGTATCATAAAATGTGTTTGATGGCATTCCTTCTTCACCTGTTTTTTCCAAATAGTTTATGTAGTATTAGAATTCATTGGTTTTTTTTAAATGTTCTGTAGAATTCACTTGTGAATCTACCTGACTCTGTGGGGTTTTTTTCCTTAGGATTTCATTAATGATTTGTTCAGTTTCTTTCTTCTTTCTTTCTTCTTTAGGCATTCTATTTCCTGATCTATTAATTTGGTCATTTTATATTTTTATAAATATTCATCTTTTTCAGATTGTCAGATATATTGGCATGTAATTGGACAAAATATTTCCTGATTGTTTTAATTTCTTCTTCATTAGTGACAATTTCATCCTTTTCATATTTGATTCTGGATATTTGGTTTTTTCTTTCTTTTATAATTAAATTAATCAATGGTTTATCTAGCTTATTGATATAAAACCAGCTCCTAGATTTATTTACTCAAAAGTTTTTTTTTATTTTTCAGTCTTATTACTCTTATCTTTGATTTTAAGAATTTTCAATTTGGTTTTCAATTGGGGATTTTTAATTTGTTTTTATGCTAGCTCTTTGGTTGCATGCCCAATTCATAGTTCTTTTTCTATTTTGCTGATGTAAAACTTTAGAGAACTAAAATTTCCCCTAAATTTTGGGTTGTTGTCATTCTTATTTGTATAATTGTTGGTTGTTTCTTTGAAGTATTCTTTGACCTACTTATTCCTTAGGATAAGATTATTGACAATTTCTTTTTTTTCCTTAAAAGATGCTGTCCAGGTCCTCCTTTTGATTATGATTTTCAGGTAGTTCAATAATTCTGATTTTGTCTCTCCTGTATTTATTTTCCAGGTCAATTTTTTTTCATGAAGTATTTTACAATTTCTTTGATTTTTTTTCATTCTTTTGAATTTATGTGAATGAATCCTAATGTCAGTAGCTTCTACTGCCCAATTTTGGTTTTTAAAGTCTTGTTTTCATCAATTAACTTTTGTACTTTCTTCTTTATTTGGACAAATAAACTTTTTAAGAAGCTATTTTCTTCACTGAATTTTTTGTATCTCCTTTTACATTTGGCCAATTCTGATTTTTAATTTTGTTTTCTTTTTCTTTGTTTTCTTTTTCCAAGTTGTTGATTATTTTTTCCTATAATTCTCTTGTCCCTATTTTTCCTTACCTCTCTTATATGATTTTAAGCTCTTTTTAAAGTGCTTCCATGAGTTTTTTCTAGACTTGAGATCACTTCCCATTTTTCTTTTGAGTTTTGCCTGTAGATATTTTGACATTGTTGTCTTCTTCTGAATTTATGTCTGGATCTTCCCTGTCACCATAAAAACAATTTAATGATAAGATTCTTTTTTTTGCTCATCTTTTTTTACCTTTTTTATTTCTTTTTTTTTTAATTTGAGCTATGGAGATGGAAAAGACATTGTCTCAGACTCCATATACCAGGGGCTACAGGCCCTAGCTGTTTACCTGGTGCTGTATTGATGTTGCCTTGAAGCTCATGGAATGCTCTCATGTCTGATGCTGTGCTGAGGGGATGGGTGGGGCTGGCTGGTACTGCCAGAAACTGCAGGGGTCTGACAGCTTGCTTGGTGCCTAGTGCTGGCTTCTGGCTTGTTCTTAGGCTATTAGGGTGTTCCTGCATTTCCCAGAGGCTCTACTGAAATACATGAGGGTCTGGCTGCTGGTTGACTGCCTATTTGTCCAGGGCTATGTTAAATCTTGTGACAATTCTCAGAGAAGATTGCCCATTATCCTGGCTCATACTGAGGCTCATGGAGAGTCCTGCTGTTGGCATTTGCCTGCTGCATTGCCCTGGGGCTTAGAATCTATTGCTGGTTTGATGAATTGGTGCTTGTTGCTAGCTTGCTAGGATCCTTCTTGTCCTGGACTGCACTCCCCTTTAACTTGAATGAGACAAACCCTTCCTGATCTTCCAAGTTTCTTGGACTCGAAGATTATTTCATACTGTCTTTTTGCTGGTTCTACTGATCCAAGGTTTGTTTGAGGTGCTAGTTTATGGCTGTTTTGATGTGAATATAAGAGATTTACAGCAATTTGCTGCTTATTCTTCTATCCTGACTCCCAGAAATTCAAGATGAAGTCATTAGTCAATAATGGAAGTATGTTTGTCCCAAATTGGCAATTATCCTAAATGAGTAGCCTCTGAAGAAACAGTAGTAAACTGTTTTGATATTGATAATAGTTGGATTAAAAGTGTCTGGAAAGCCATCTTTGGACATATGGAATGCAATGTAGGTGAAAGAAAATGTGTGTGTGTGTGTGTGTGTGTGTGTGTGTGTGTGTGTGTGTTTAACTCTTGTGTGTGTCTGAATTGATGTAGGCTTTGGGGTTGGTACAATGTACAGTGGAACTATATGGAAATGTGGGTGCATTAGAATGTGAATTCATAGGGGATTGGGCACAAGAGTATAACTACTAATCTGGTCTCAGACACTTAATAATTACCTAGCTGTGTGGCCTTGGGCAAGCCACTTAACCCCATTTGCCTTGCAAAAACCTAAAAAAACCCAAAAAACCCAAAAAAATAGTATAACTAGTATCAACTCAGACATTTAGGAGCCTCTAGAATTATTAGGCATAGTAGTAGTAGCAGAAGTAGCAGTAGTAGCAGTAGTAGTGATAGTAGTAGTAGTAGTGGTAGGAGTGGTAGGAGGTGATAGTAGGAGTGGTGGTGATAGTGGTGGTGATGTTTATGAGAGCTAATATTTGGGGGGGAAGCTTGCATTGGTTATTTCATTTGACTTTCATGACAACTCTGGGAGAAATCAAGGCACAGAAAAGTTAAAAATATTGCAAATGATCACAGAGATAGTGATTATGACAGTATTTCAATCCATGTTTTCCTGACTCCAAGTTCTATACTCTATGCTCTGTACCAACTATCTGTAGAAGGACAACAGCAACATCCATAACCAACTATCTACTTAGGCTCTTAAGCTTGGCTCTTTGAAAACATGAGGAGAATACATCCCAAAGAGATCTTCCCAAGCACATGTTCCATGTTGGTGTGGTTGCCCTAAGTAATTGAGTTTTAGCTTTGGGTCCCAGCACCTACTCTTATGAAGGACATCAGTATTTTGGAAACTGAAGAATTGCTGACAGATATATATATATATATATATATATTATATATATATATATATATATATATATATATATATATATATATAGAGAGAGAGAGAGAGAGAGAGAGAGAGAGAGAGAGACTGACATGTTCCTAATGTTCCAAGAGTGTTTATTTGAGAAAATGTGATGCCAGTGATTCCAGAACTCAGAATCTGAGACATTAGATGTTTGGGATCATTAAATGACTAAGTGGTTCCATGGCACCTGGTTGCAGACAAGAGGGGCAGTTACTAAAAAGCAGAACAGGGTGGGTGTCCATGAGTCTATTGAGTCATGTGGGGATGGAGACGAGTAAGCCTGTGAATCACAGAAATAATTTTTTCATTGCTTTTTTCATTGCAGTAAATGCTTTGGTGAGTAGTACAATTGGAACTGCTGATTGACATAAGGTGTGGAGATGACAGACATCCCTTGATTTACAAACACACTACTTAAGTATGATGTGGCCATCCCTTACCTAAATACTTTCCTTGGCTCCAGATTCTACTCCCATTCCTACTGAAGTGGCTATGGGGATTCCCCTTTTCCTCTCCCAGTTCTAAACACCCTAATAGCAAATGAACATTTGGAACCCAGTCCATTTTCAGCATTCATTTTCTCATGTTGCCCTGTTTTCATTTGCCAGAGTCTTGAGACAATAGCAGATTTAGACCTGAAACAATTTCAGGACAAGGCAGAAATTGATTTAATCAGTTTGCTTGAGTGCATGCTCACTCAAACATTTCTATCATTTTGTATTCTTTCCTGTGGCATCTGGGAATTCCTTACTCTAAGTGCATAAATCAGCCTTCTGAGAAAATGTTATTCCGTTTCCTGAGCTTATGTTTAAGCTGAATTACAAGTGACCTTGTAGAACTATTTTACCCCCCTTCTTTTTGCCTGAATTCCCGTGGAAAGGATTATAAAAAACATGCTGTCTGTATTTATGGACTTGTTTCTCTGGGTCCCACCCTGCTTTAATAACTTTGGCTCCTCCAAGCTATGTTCTCCATCCTATATTTTATCCAAATTTGGACAGGCAGGTAAATACCCAAAGCTAATTAGGCAATCTTCAGTAATGGAAAAAAAATGTGACAGAGATATAAGAATCTTTCATGTTTCATCTGCGCCCATGAACTCCCCCAGGGAAGAGCTACATTTGCAAATTGATGCATATTATGCTTTATGGGGTACCCATCACTGTCACATGTAAGCATGTGGCCTGAAAGTCAGGGGAAGTTAATAAGCTTCCTGATTAAGGTAATAGGTCAAACCCTTGATCTCAGAAAGTTGTTCAAGGAGCCTGAAACAATTGTTCTGAAGAAAACCAGAACCCAAGAGGGATAAAGTACTTAGAATGTCTAAATGCTGGTCTATTATTGGTGAAGAGTGGACATGGGGTATGTATGACAATACAGTAAAAATTCCAACTCATTCTCCAACCATAGAATGATTGGAAAAAGTACTGTCTTCCTTTTTTCCTTTGTATTATTTAAGGAAATTGGCCACTTCTCTTAACTGAGAGAGGAGTGAAATTGAGGTTCAAAGGGATGGGGTTTCTCTAGTCTAGACTCCTAGATAGCTCCTATGTATGAAACCTTTTCCTCTCCAAGTTTCAAATGTCCTAATCATAAATGAACTTTTGGAACATGGTTCATTTCCAGTTTTCTTTTTCTCATGCTACCATTCTTATTCAAAGTTAAAGCAGAAAAGAAGTCTTCAAGAACACTAAGGCATTGTTTACAATGCTCCACAAGCTGGCAGTCATAGAGGAGAAAGAAATATGGGGACCTGAAAAATGGAAATGGGGTTCATTTCCTGAAAACCAAAGAGAACTTCAAAAAGCATGAGCTATAGGCGATACATGCAGAATGACAAAAATCAGAAATAGGAAGCAAATACTGGTACAATTTGTGGAAACTGTAAGAGAAGATATTGAGAGAAGACAGCTTGTAGAGCAAAGATTGGGAGGAACCACTCCAGCTATCATCCCCAATTAGGACTGAGACCTCGGGGGGGGGGCAGTTCCTTGCTGATAAATGTTATCATTTTTCTATGGACCATGATATGACTTTCAAATATTTTTCCTAACCCATGAAATTTCTTTTCTCCCCTGGGAGCCAAGATATATATACATACATACATATATATATATATATATATATATATATATATATATATATATGTACATCTATACACACACACACACACACACACACACACATATATATATATATGTTCTCATTGAGGTTAAGTACAATGAAATGTACCCTTTGAGAAAAACTTATTATGGAGACAAAGACACCAGGGTATGTTGAGGATGGTGATGTGAAGGATGCTGCTGATACATTGGGAGCATGGACTGACAGGTTGAGCTAGGAGGAATTTACATAGCATACCACCAGGGGAAGAGGCAGTGGATATCACCTGGCAACTGCCTGATTTAGCTCATTTTTCTTGCTAATTTCATCCTAAGCTCAGTTATATGTACTGAGGAACAATATGCACACTCATCTGCAATGTACTCTTTCCAAGGCTTCTTTAATGCTAGTCCCTTTTTTCTATTTTCTCCCATTTATCCTGCCAATCTCTTAATTGTACATAGTTGTTGGAATGTTTTCTTTTCACTAGAATTTGGGTTCTGTCAAAGCAGGGATTCTCTTCTGTCTTTCTTTGTGCCCTCAGTACCAGCAAAGGGTAGGTATTTTTACACATGCTAGCTAGTTGATTGACTACTCTGTTCCCTGGTGTTTTCAGTTTCCTCTAAGTTTTGACATCCTGGGCAAATCTAGTTACATTTATGACTAGGGGCTCATATACATATATGCATACACACATACATACATACATATATATAATATATACATACATACATATATATATATATATATATATATATATATATATATATATATATATATACACACACACACATATATATAAAGTCAGGATGGGAGAATGGAGGAATTCAGTGACAATATCATATACTTGTAGATTTAGGCCCAAAGCCAAATCTTAACCTTTACAATTGAGTTTCCCTAGCAGCAGAGATCTTCATGATGTGAGCCATGAAAGTTATACAACCTTTAATGAAATTATCTTTACATCTCCTGTTGACCCTGAAAGGGCTAATAAAAGTGGTGGAATGGTGGGGCAGAATAGTTATGGGTAATAATTCATGAAGGGTGGATCATATTCCAAAAAAATGATGACTATCCCACTTTTGGTAAGGGATCCCCTTTCGTCAGTCCGTATTTTTATGTCCCCACCCAGCTACCAAAAAATGATAAGAGGAAAAATTGGCCTCTTTGACTCATAGACATGGCCTTTAGGGTGTAGTTCTCTGCCCTGCAGACATATCCACCTCTATTTTCAGAGACAGTATGATGCCAAAGAAAATATGACACATTTGGAGACAGAGCATATGGGTGTAATTCTAGTTCTGTAATTTACCATTTGTGTGATCATCCCTCCATCCTTCTTTCTTCCTTCCTTTCCCTCTTTCTTCCATCTTTCCCTCCCTCCATCTTTTTTTCTCTCTGCTTCCATCTTTTCTTCCCATTACCTCCCTTCTTTTTTCTTTTCCCCCCTCTCCTTGCTTCTTTTTCCCATCCTTCCCTCCTTCCTTTGTTCTTCCCTTTCTTGATTCCTTCCTCTTTCTGGTTGAATTGGGAAAACTTCATTTTTATTCCTTTTACTCTAACAATACATCACACTCTAGAATCAAGGGATTATAGAATTCAAGTTATACTAGATCTCATTGTATATGTGCTCAAACTTTCTGAATGGCTCTCTCAAAGGCAAAACAGGTGGTAAATAGCTGAATGAAGATCTGAACCCAGAATTTCTGACTCCAAATTCATTTTTCTTTCTATTACCTGGTAGTGCTAGTTGTTCTTGTTTCTTTTGGTCTTTCATTGTAGAAAATGTGATCATTAAACAAACAAATCTATTTAATTTCCACAAATACATTTTATTGGAATGAGAGAGAATGAGTACAAATCTATGTACAGAATATTTGCCTTAGTTTTAAAGTAACTTTCCCAGGAACCTGAAGATATTACTGTATCTATGCCTGACCCCTTCTCATTCCATATATCTATAGACAGTTTGTACTTAGATCAACCCTAAGAACCTCATCAGATCTAAATTTATAACTTAAATATTTCTCTTGGTAGTTTACTCTATTGCATTGTGACTTGAGATCAGAGTCGTTTGTTATAGTCATTTTTAAACCATGCTAGCAATTTGGGTTATGTATGTATATTCATTGAAAACATGGACTGTTTCTCTTCTTCTCCTCCTTTATCTCCTTCTTTCTTCTTTTTTCTTCTTTTCTTCTTCCTCTTCCTCTCATCCCAGCTAATTGATTTTGGTAATTCCTGCCTCTTAGAAGATTATAAACTCCCTTCAGATAACATGTATGTCACTATTTATCTTCATCCCCTCCTAAAGGAAAAGACAACAGGTAGACCTTAATGTACCAATCATTTATCTTTCTTTTTGAAATGTTTTCAGTGATTAAGGCATAATTCTAGATGATTACATGGCAGTGATTAACAGTTGTACCAAGAGAAGATTTTTGAAGTTATTTTCTTTTTCCTTTTTATTTATTTTTCCAACTACCTGCAAATATAGTTTTCAACAATCATTATTTTTATAAAGTTTTGAATTTCGCATTTTTCTCCCCCTTCTTTCCTCCCTCCTCCCCACTGACAGAGAGAAATCTGATATAGGTTATACATATATAACTCTATTGAACATATCTTCATATTAATCATTTTGTGAAAGAAAAATTAGGGAAAAAGGGAAAAATCATAAAACATAAAACAAATTTGAAAAATTGAACATGGTAAGCTTCGGTGTGGATTCAGACTCCCTATTTCCTTCTCTGGATGTGGGTGGTATTTTCCATCACAAGTCCTTTAGAATTGTCTTTGATTATTTGCACTGCTGAGATGAACAAGTCTATCAAAGTTGATCATCATATAATGTTGCTGTTAATGTGTACAATGTTCTTTAGTCCTGGTCTCTTCACTCAGCAACAGATTATTAAAGTCTTTTCAAGATTTTCTGAAATTCTGTCCCTTATGATTTCATACTAAATAATAGTACTCCCTCACATTCATATAGAACAATTTATTCAGCCATTCCTCAATTGATGTGCATCCTTCAATTTCTAAGTCTTTGCCATTATAAAAAGAATTGCTGTAAATATTTTTATTCATGTGGGCTTTTTTTTTACAATTTTACTATCTCTTTGGGATATAGAACTAATAGTCTGCACAGCATTTTTGCTTTTGGGGCATAGTTCCAAATTGTTCTCCAGAAAGGTTGGCTCAGTTCACAATTCCAACACTGATCATTTTCCAATTCTGTCATATTGACCAATCTGATAGATATTGGGTAGTACCTCAGAGTTGTTTTAATTTGCATTTCTCTAATCAATAATGATTTAGAATATTTTTATATGACTACAGATAGCTTTAATTTCTTCATCTGAGCACTGCCTTTTCATATATTTACCTTTGACTTACATTCTTATGAATTTGACTCAGTTCTCTTTATAGTTTAGAAATGAAAACCTTATTAGAAATGCTAGTTGTAAAAATTATTTCCCAGTTTACTGAATTCCTTTTAATGTTGCTTGTATTGATTTCATTTTTGCAAAAAAATTTAATTTAATATAATCAAAATGATCTATTTTTCACTTTATAATGTTGTCTATCTCTTCTTTGTTCATAAATGGCTCCCCTTTTTGCAGATGAACTAATCCTTGTTCTACTAACCGGCTTATGGTATCATCTTTTATGTATAAATCCTGTACTCATTTTAATTTTATTTTGTCATAGGGTATAAGATATGCCTAGTTTCTATCATACTATTTTCCAGTTTTTCCAACAGTTTTTGTTGAAGAGTGAGTTTTTATTCCCGAAACTAGAATCTTTGGATTTATGAAACAGTAGATAATTAAAAATTTTTATTACTGTTTCTTTTGTATCTTTTATAAATTCTTCTTTTCCACTGATTCATCACTCTGTTTCTTAGCCACTACCAAACAGTTTAGATGATTGTTGCAGTATGATATAATTTTAGATCTGACAAGGCCACCTTTCTTTGTATTTCTTTTCATTAATTCCCTATTCTTGAAGTTTTATTCCTTCATATGAATTTTATTTTTTTTCTAGTCTGATAAAACAATTCCTTGTTTGATATGACACTGAATGAGTAATTTAGGTAGAATTACCATTTTTTATTATATTAGCTCAGCCTGCCCATGAGCAACTGATATCTATTCAATTATTTATAAGATCTGATTTTATTTTGAAAAGTAGTTTGTAATTGTTGTCACATCATTTCTAACTTTTTAATATTCTAGGTATTTTATATTTTATATTTTTTGCAGTAACGTTAAGTGGAAATTCTCTTTCTATTTTTGGCTGCTGTGTTTTATTGGCTATATATTGAAATTCTGATGATTTGTGTGGGCTTTGTTTATATCCTCCAACTTTGCTAAAGGTGCTAATTGTTTCAATTGATTCTCTTGGATTCTCTAAGCATGCTATTTCTCATCTGCAAAGAGTGAGTTTTGTTTTGTCATTAACTAATTCCGTCAATCTCTTTTCCTTCTCTTATTGTTCAAACTAACATTTCTAACACAATATTGAATAATAAGGATAATAATGGACATCCTTGATTCACCCTTGAACTTATTGGGAAAACTTCTAATTTATTCCTATTATATATAATGCTTGCTGATAGTTTTAAATAGACACTACTTATCATTTTCAGAAAAACTCCATTTATTCCTATGTTCTCTAGTGTTTTTAAAAGGAATGGATACTGTTTTTTTGTCAAAAGCTTTTTCAGCAACTATTAAAATATTCATTTGATTTCCATTAAGTTTTGTTATTGATATGATCAATTATGCTGATAGTTTTTCTAAAATTGAATCAACTCTGTATTCCTAGTATAAATCCTACCTGATCATAATATCCTAGTGATGGTTTGCTATAATTGCTTTGCTAATATTTTATTGAAATTTTTTGCATCAATATTCCTGAAGGAAATTGGTCTTTAATTTTGTTTCTCTTTCGACTCTTTTTGGTTTAATATCAGCTCCACAATTGTGTCATAGAAGAAATTCATAGAAGAAATTTCACCCATTTCCTTAAATTGTTTATATGTAAATGGGAATTAATTGTTATTTAAATGTTTAATAGAATACATTTGTGAATGCATTTAGCCCTGGGGATTTTTCTTAGGGAATTCATTGATTGGCTTATTCAATTTCTTTTTCTGAAATGATATTTCTTCTGTATTTAATTTCCTCTTCTGTTAATCTGGAAATTTATATTTTTTGTAAATATTCATCTATTTCACTTAGATCTGCCAAATTTATTGGCATACAGTTGGGCAAAATAGCTCCAAATTTTTATTTTAATTTCTTCCTCATTGGTGGTGAATTCACCCTTTCCAATTCTGATACTGGTAATTTGGTTTTCTTCTTTATTTTTTTAATCAAATTAAACAAAGGTTTAGCTATTTTAATGGACTTTTTCTTAAAAACCAACTCAGTTTTATTTATTAGTTTAATAGTTTTCTTAGATTTGATTTTATTAAGCTCTCATTTATTTTTAGAATTCATAATTTGATATTTTATTGAGGATTTCTAATTTGTTCTTTTTTCTAGCTTTATTAGTGCATGCCCAATTCATTGATCTCCTCTTTCTCTATTTTATTCATGAAAGCATTTAGAGATATAAAATTTCCCCTAATAAATGCATTGGCCATATCTCATAAGTTTTAGTATGTTGTATTGTTATTGTCATTGTCTTCAATAATATTATTAATTATTCCTATGAATTGTTTTATCTACTCATTCTTTAAAATTACATTATTTAATTATCTACCTTTCCATGGCCCTTTATTATATACTATTTTTATTGCATCATGATCAGAAAATGATGCATTCAATATTTCTGCCTTTTTGCACTTGATTATGACATTTTTATACCCCACAACACATGGTCAGTTTTTGAGTAGGTACTTTGTACCACTAAAGAAAAAAGGTATATTCATTTCTATTCTCATTCAGTTTTTTCCTAAAGGGTTGTCATATCTAACTTTCTTCAATTTCTATTTATCTCCTTAACTTTCTTCTTGCTTTTTTGTGGTTAGATTTATCTAATTCTGAGAGAGGGAGGTTAAGGTTCCCCACCAGCATAGTTTTGCTGTCTATGTCTCCCTTCTCTAAGAATCTGGATGTTAGAATACTTAGTGCATATACATTTAGTATTGAAATTACTTTATTGTCTATGTAACATTTTTTTTATATTTTTGCAAGGCAAATGGGATCAAGTGGCTTACCCAAGGCCACATAGCTAGGTAATTATTAAGTGTCTGAGACCAGATTTTAACCCAGGTATTCATGATTCCAGGGCCAGTGCTTTATCCACTGCATGTCTATGTAACTTTTTAGGAAGATGTAGTTTCCTTCCTTATTCCTTATAATGAGATCTATTTCAACTTTTGCTTTGTCTGATATAAGGATTTCTACCCCTGCTTTTTTCTCTAACATATTCTGCTATGGTCTTTTACTTTGACTCTGTGTGTATCTCTCTGTTTCAAATGAGTTTTTTGTAAGGAATATGTTGTAGGATTGTGATATTTAATCCACTCTGCTTCTATTTTATGGGAGAGTTCATTCTATTCAAATAGTTGATTCTTGGTTTTAATCCAAGCTTCTTTGGCCTCCAGACTATCATATTCCAAAACCATCGATCCTTTAATGTGCCTGCTGCCAGATCTCCCATAATTCTGACTATGATTCCATATTTGAATTGCTTCTTTCTAGCAGTCTGCAGGATTTTCTCCTGATCTGATAGTTCTAGAATCTGGCTAGAATATTTCTTGGTGTTTTCATTTTAATAGGAAATTGGTGAATTCTTTCAATGGCTATTTTTCCCCTCTGGTTCTAGGATATCAGGGCAGTGTTCCTTGATGATTATTTGAAAGATGTTGTCCAGCATCTCTTTTTTGATCATGGCTTTCAGGTAGTTCAATAATTCTTAAGTTATCTCTTCTGGATCTATTTTCCAGGTCTGTTGTTTTTTCCAGTGAGGTATTTTATATTTTCTTCTATTTTTTTCATTTTTTAAATTTTGCTTTATTGAGTTATGATGTCTCATAGAGTCATTAACTTTTACTTTCCCCAGTCTATTCTTCAAAGAATTATTTTGTTTAGTTAGCTTTTGCATGTCCTTTTTCTTTTGGTCAATTTATTTTTTAAAGAAGTTATTATCTTTTTCATTTGTTTTTCTATTTGCCCAATTGGTTTTTTTCAAGCATTTGTTTTCTTTGGTCAATTTTTGTGCTTTCTTTTCCATGATGTTTAATTTCTTTTGCATTTCTTTTCTCAGTTTTCCTACTTTAGTTTAAAATCCTTTTTCAACTCTTCTAAAAATTCTTTTTGAGCTGGAGACCAATTCATATTCTCCTCTGTAGCATCAAATGTAGTCTTTTTCTGTCATTCTCTCTCTCTCTTTTTTTTTAGTTTTTGCAAGGCAATGGGGTTAAGCAGCTTGCCCAAGGCCACACAGCTAGGTAGTTATTAAGTGTCTGAGGCTGGATTTGAACCCAGGTACTCCTGACTCCAAGGCCAGTGCTCTATCCACTGTGCCACCTAGCCTCCCCCTTTTTTAAGTGTTTATTTTTTTATTTTTTATTTTTTAGGTTTTTGCAAGGCAGACGGGATTAAGTGGCTTGTTCAAGGCTGTCATTCTCTTCTGCAATGATGTGTTCCCTATCCCTATCTTCAAGAAAACTTTTTTATAGTCCTGGCTTTCCTCTGACTTTTCTTATTCATTCTGAGTTTTATTACTGGATGCTGTTCCAAGCTTCTTGTGTTGGGGGGAGAGGCTCACTCAAATACTTCCCATTTTGAGAACCCTAGAGTCTTGCTCATTGGTCTGGGCCATTCAGTTTAGTTGCTCTAGCTGAATGGGGGTCTGGGGTACCTGTGATGAGCCTTCCCTGTTTTCAATGACTCTTTTTGAGGACTGATGTGCTATTGGTCTGCTGAACTTAGATTCCAGGGACCTCTGCTGCAGATCTCTTCTATAGCCGAGAAATTTCATTGCTCCCTACCACACCACATTGTAGTTGTTCTGGGTTTTGGTTCCCTATCCTGGCACACTCCCACTCCACCTGAGACAGACCTTGATGGACAATGCTCCAGTCTGTTCTTGTCACTTCAGAATCTGTTTAGAGGCTTGATTAATGTTATTTCTGAGGAAAACATGGGAGATTTTAAGGGAATTCTTAACTTCTCTCTGCCATCTTGGCTCTGTCCTCTCAAGATTTTTCCCTAAACAACCCCCAAATATATAAATGTATTTATTTCTTCAAGAATTGTTTAAAGACGGGATTATGGAAAGATGGCAGAGTGGGTCAGAAAATCCCAAACTCTCCAGACTTCCTCCACCAACAAATCAAAAACCTCCTCAGGGTGAAACTAGGGAATCAAAAACAAACAAAAGCTATGGCAGAACAGTGTTCCTTCTGGGACAACTAGAGAAGATTGAAGAAAGATCCCAGAACTGAGATTCCACTGGCTGAGTAAAGTACAAACCTCTCTGGCTAGATCCCAGAAACAACAAAAGGTGAGCCCTGGGGGCAGGTGAAATGGGAGTTAAACTCTACCTCAACCATTTTCCAGACATTGTGGGGAGCTGATTATTTGAGTGGCTAAAAGAAGGTAGCTCTGCTGATAAGGAATGCTAAGCCCAGCTATGTCAGTAAGATGTTGTTCTGGACAGGAGGGAACTAGTATATACCTAGTGAATACAGAAGCAGTGGTGTGGGATTCTGCTGGCTGTCAACACTTACAGGAAAACTGAGTTTTTAGTCTTGGTCCCAAGAGGAAAGAACTGAAGGCTATAGATATAACCTTTATAAAATCATTTCCAGCCTATTGTTCTGAGGGGGGGGGGGGAGCTAGCCATGACTTGGAGGGGGGAAAAGTGTGCAGAGGTAAGGTCCAAGACACTCCTAAGGCCAGTGGCACCATCCTCCACACCACAGGCCTAGAGTTGACTATAAAAGTGAGCACTAATTTTTTAAAATGAGCAGGCAAAGAAGAAAGAACCCAAATATAGACAGTTACTAAGGAAATAGAGAAGATTGGGCCTCATCTTCAGAGAAAGATGCTGAAACAAACAAAAAAAACCCTCTCCTACACCAAAGACTATGGCTATCAGCTCAAAAAGAATAAAAACCAAAGAAGAGAGATGGTGGAAAAGCTAAAACAGAAAATAAGAACAATTCAGGGGAAAAATATTATGAAAATAAAACAAAAGATAAAGAGATCCAGAATCTTAAGGAAGAAAATGACTCTTTGAAAATTAGAATTGGGCAAGGGAAATCCAGTGAAGTTTATAAAAGATTAAGAAATAATCATACAAAATATAAAGCATTAAAAATATGAGAAGATAAAACATCTCACAAAAAAAGATTTACGGGGCGGCTAGGTGGCATAGTGGATAAAGCACCCGCCTTGGAGTCAGGAGTACCTGGGTTCAAATCTCAGATGCTTAATAATTACCTAGCTGTGTGGCCTTGGGCAAGCTGCTTAACCCCATTTGCCTTGCAAAAACCTAAAAAAAAGAAGATTTACATTACAGATTACAAATTACAGATCAGGAAGAGAAAGCATAAGAATAATTGTACTACTTGAAAATTGTCCTGAAATCTTAGAATAAATGGGAAGAGTAGAAGTAAAAAAAAATCATCACCCACCACCTGAAAGGCACCCTAGGAGCAAAACTGACAGAAATATCAAAAATAATTCCCAACTCCCCAGGTTAAAGTGAAAATCTTAAGAGCAACAAGAAGAAAATAATTCAAATATGATAGAACCACAATTAGAATTAAACAAGACTAGCAGCGTCTAGGATCATAGTTCTTAGAACACTACATACCAAAGAGCAAAAGACCTGGAGTTTCAGTAGAAAATACCATGCTCAGCAAATTTAAGCATAATCCTGAACAATAACAACAAAAAGATATTCAATGAATTGTCAGATTTTCAGTATTTTGTTGCAGAAAGGCCAGAATCTAATAAAAAATTCACATAAAAGAACCAAGAGAAATATAAGATAAACATCAAAGACTAATTAAAAGGAACTCAATAAGGACCAATTTTTTATTATCTATTCAAGGAAATGTAAACCATATGTCCAAGATTGGTATTAGCAATTGGATAGTTAGAAGGAAAGATGGGGGGAGAACTAAGTAGGAAAAGGAAAAATACATATGCATGCATACATACATATATAAATACATATATATCAGAAAATGCCAGAATCAGAATATGAAATATTATGAATATCCAAATATCCAAATGTAATTGACAGGCATATATATGTATATAAGTATTGTTCCCTCTTTATCCCATTCCAAATTCAGAATGAAATAGAAGGGAATAGGGAGTGCAGTGAATCTGAGGATAAGGGCATAGGATCAAAGGATGTGTCATTCCATGGAGAGTGAATATAGAAGGGTGTGGAAAAGGAGATTCTTTGAAGGATGATTAAATCATAGGAGGATAAGATAGTGGGTAGAAGTAAAGTAGAGGAGTGAAGTAGGAGTGTTGCTTTCAGGAAATAGTATAAAAATGAGAGATACACATAAACTGGATACATATCTTTTAATATGTATTGTATATGTATCGGTATATACATCTATATAACTGAATGTTTAAATATCTCTATATATGGATGTATATATGAGTGTCTATGTATATAAATATATATATATATATTTATATTTATATACATATATGAATAAAACCATGCTTAATTATAGCCCTCCTGAGGAGAAGTGGGAGGGGGAAAAATAAATGGTATACAGCAAGGAACAGAATAAATCTTACAAGAAAGCAAAGATAGACAATTTTGAACACAATGTCTAGTATTTATTATATCATCTTTCTTGAAATCAAAATCTATTGCTTTATATTATGAATCCACTCATGTTTTGCTGCACACATGACAATTTTTTTGTATTTAAATTCAAAATAGAAAAAAGAATTGCTTGTATTTTTGCAGAAATTATTTTTTTTTAACTTTTAACTTTTTAAAAAATTTTATTTATTTAAGAAAATGAGGTTAAGAGTGACTTGCCCAAGGTAACACAGCTAGGCAATTATTAAGTGTCTGAAGCTAGATTTGAACTCCGATCCTCCTGGCTTCTGGGCCAGTGCTCTATCCACTGGGCCACCTAGCTGCCCCCCAGAAATTATTTCTTTGTAATAAATCCATTATCAGAATTTGCCTCTAGTAGGTACTTCATAAAGGTTTTATAAAAATTTCATCCTAGTCCTCAGGCCCTTCCACTGAGGCAGTATCCCCCAATATTCACAATGATATTACTTTAATAGACTTTAGAGAAATGAAAAGTGGTGCTTTTCCACCTGCTATCATGCAAGAAGCAATTTTGGAACACAGGTAGCAGAAGGAAGGGAAAGAAGGAAGGAAGCCTAGCCCAACTCCAGGGAAGGTATGCCATGCTGAATAGATGAGACATAATGAAAATTTTCCTTACCACTGGGCAGTTTGCTTCCTTATTATGCTAAATACATATAGCAGAAACAGGGTCCAAATTGCTTGTGTTGTTTTATGGTAAGGAAATCACTGGGGATTACTTTTCTAAATCAGGTGAATACTATTTATAACTGAACTTTTACCTTGTAGATATAGCTTTGTTTCATGTACTCAAGAACTCAACTAGTCACATCCCCAAAGTATATTTTTGCTAATAAATGTGAAAGTGAACTAAGTTCCTTGTGGCTTTTCCCCATGGAATTATTAATACTATTTATTTGGGCAGAATTAGTGACCATCTTTCTGTTCTATACTGTTAACCCTACTCATTAGTATCAAGACAAATAGTCACATTTATGTCCTCTGATGTGAAGTTGTGACTTTGCCAGCAATGTTTGCTGTCTAAAAGAACATAGTGAATTAGCAGAACTAATTATATTTATCTGAACAATTCTCCCATAAAAATTCAGTATGGATCTATTTTGAAACTCATGGGTTTGCTTGGTGCATGTACAATGGCCTGTGGAAAGAAACTCCATTTTGAATGCAAAAGCAGATGAATACTTTATGCATTCCAACTGTTGAGTTTCATTTTCATATAGAAATGAGCTGAATAGGAATGAGTCTGACTTAGAATAATTGCAATGTTATTATTGATCTCATAGCAGCGACTTTCATTCTATTGATTCCCTCTCTATGTCCCAAGCCCCCGATTCCCCTTAGAAAACAATGGAGAATATGAAATAACAGTCTGAATGTCCAAATGCAATTGACAGACTTGTTTTTTGAAAGATTTTATTTATTTTGAATTTTACAATTTTCCCCCATCTCACTTCCCTCCACCACTCATTAGTCTACATTGTTTCCATGGTATGCATTGATCTAAATTGAAGGTGATGAGAGAGAAATCATATCATTTTTTAAGGAAGAAACATAAGGTTTGGTATATAGCAGAATTACATAAATTTTTTAAATTAAAGGCAATAATCTTTGTCCTTTGTTCAAACTCCACAATTCTTTCTCAGGATACAGATGGCATTCCCCATTGCAGAAACCCCAAAATAAAGTTTTCAAAAAAGATAGTATGTTTCCCCCAGAAAGGGATTCTCTAATTTTTCCTAATTTTAATTTGGTTAGATGAAGAGTAAATACTGGGGGTTTTGTTTGTTTTTATTTAAATATATGCATTTACATATACTATATATAAAAATATATTCTTATGGATGAAATTTCCTTGGGATTAGGCCCATTTTTCTTAGAACAACAGATATAGCTATATTTTTAATTATATTGTTGTCTTTATAGCTTGATATTTCCCCTCCTCCTCCTCAAGGTTAATACCTCCTTGCAACAGAGAAAAAAACATTAAGGGAAAACATTTGAAACAGATAGTATAAATGCAATTAGGTTTTATGATATTATTTGCTTTAATAATAAGGTTTGCATAGTTTCCCATTAATATGATATTTTCTACAGATAGTTCTCTATCACCACCACTCTTCCAACTAGAAGGAGGGAAGCTTAATTATTTTCTCTCCTCAGCCATGTTCCTGCCATGTCATCCTGTGGATATCATGGAGCCATATAATCTAACTAGTGAGAAGCTTGTCTCTCTAGTCAGCCTGAGAATCTCAGTTGACCATCTTCACAGAAGATACCACAGAATCTTCTCAGTTCAGACCACTGAAACTGTTACTCGGAGGCAGTGTTGTTTTGATTAGGGAAAGCCTATTGCATATAGCAGCTTGGATCAAAAGATGGGGATTCTTCAGACATTTTTCATGAATAATTTCATTTGAAATCCAGAATGGTTTTCTCCATAGCTCCAAAAGAAATCAGTGTATCTATCTTCCCATAGTCCCCCCCCATACTGACTTCTCATATTTTTTCATCTGTGGGAATTTTAAAGTTGTGAGTAAAAGGTAATTAAATTAAATTTCTTTTCATATTAGTGATTTGAAACTTGTATTAATATGATCATTTATAGTTTACAATTATTTTCAAAACTATTGCTATCTTGGTCATGGATTCTTTGGTGAATAGTACTTGGTATATATTTGGTTCAAATTTGGGGTTTTTTTGTATATTCAACTTTTATCAGTGATTTTTGCTGTAAATATTTTTATTACTCCACCATTTCTATTTTAATTATCTCTTCATTGATTTTATTTATGCAAAGGCTTTTTTTATATATAGTCAAAATTCCCTATTTTATCTTTTTTGCTATTGCTTATCTCTTTTTTGGTTAACAATGTTTCTCCTAATTATAACTCTCTCTCTCTCTCTCTCTCTCTCTCTCTCTCTCTCTCTCTCTCTCTCTCTTAAATTTAACTTATTGTAGTACATAGTATAAGATGTTGCTCTAAATCTAATTTCTGTAAACTTTTTCTCCAAGTTTTTTAGTAGTCCTTATCAAAGAATGATTCCTTCTCTTAATAATTTATATTCTTAGGATTATTTAATAATTTTTTGGTCTTCACATTTCCAATCCTTTGTACCTTATGGGGCTTATAATTAATAAATGCCTATTATAAGCCTACAGAATGATGTATGGACTAGGGTTTTCAAATGCTTTTATTTCATGCTTTACTCTGTAAATTTCACTATATTATCAAAATAACTTATTTGCTCAAAGTTGTTCTTAATATTACTGTTTCTGTAAATAATGCTCTCTTGGGGTTCTGCTCATTTCATTCATCTTTCCTTGGTTTTTCTAAGATCATTGCAATCATCATTTCTTTTAGCACAATAGTATTCTATCACAAATACCACAACTTGTTCATCCATTCCCCAATTGATGGGAATCCCTATAATTTCTGTTCTTTGTGGTTCCTTTATTTCTATAACTCTCTCAAACAGGAAAACACCTTGAGAAAATCATGCTTGATGACCTTGCTTTTTTTCCTCTCACTCTCCTCAATTATTCTCTACAATCTGGCTTCCAAAATTAATTGCTAAGATTCAACTAAAATTCTTCAAAATTAACATTGATTTCTTAAATGCTAATGTAATAGCCTTTTCTGCTCCTCCTCTTTCTTAATCTCTCCATAGCATTTGACACCACTGATCACTTCATTGCCTTAGATACTCACTCCTCTCCCAGTTTCACAGTTCTCTTCATTTTCCTATTTGTCCAACCATTTCAAGGTTTCCTTCTCTAATTTGAAATCTTTTCTAATGTTCTGTCCTGGGTCACTTCCCTTTTCATTCATTCTCTTCTCAATTCTTTTCTCTGTAATTCTAATTTCTTTTCTTTTTATAAAAATTTATTTACATGCAAAGGTGAGTTTCAGCATGTATTCCAAAACTTGAATTTCAAATTCTCTCCCTTCTTCCCACTCACTCCCCTTAATGAGAAAGCAAATTCCTTGGTGTAGCCATGAAATACATTACTACAACAGTCATGTAGCAAAAGTAAACACAATTCCTTCCCACAAAGAAAGAAAAACCTCAAGAAAAATAAAGTGAAAAAAATAGTGTGCTTCATTTTGTATTCAGACTCCATTAGCTTTCTTTGAGATGGATCTTATTCTTTATCATAAGTCTACCAGAGAAACTGCTTCAATTTTTTCCCCCACAGTTGCTATTGCTAGCTGTATTTCCCTCCATCCTGTTCTCTCCTGACCTTATTAATTCTATTCTTTCTCTCCTTTAACTCTGCCCTCCTCAAAAGTGTGTTGTATCTAACTATCCTCTTCCACAACCACCTGCCTCCTCTATCACCTAAACCTCCCTCCCCTCCCTTTATACCCCTCTCCCATCCCTTTTCCCTTCCATTTTCCTCTAGGGTAAGATAGATTTCTATATCCAATTCTTTATTCTAATTCCTTTTCTATTTTCACTCTAACACTTCGATTTCATTTACAAAAAAGAAAACTTACTTCAGCTATTTAAGGAATTCTAGTTGAATTTGTGTCAAAACTGAATTTTATCTTGAAGCTCTGCTTATAGATGTTTTAGAGTTAACCTCTTCTTCTGAGTTTGTTTTTTAAGAATCTTTTTTGCCATAATATTTATAGTTGGATTCTTCTTTTTCTTTTTGCTCATTTTTTCCCAATATATTTTCCAACCTTGATTTAGAGTTGGTCTCTGCAAACTTCTGAAAGTAATGCCAGGTCTGACCTTGTGCCTTCCTATATCTTGTTCCATCTTTTCTGAGGTCCTAGAATTGTATCTTTCCAGGATCTTAGAGATATCTTAGTCTTAAAACCTCCATATTTTCAATACTTCCAAAATGGTCTGATCCAGAGCAAAACCTGTTCATTGCCTTCCTGACCTGAGCTCTGCAAATTCCTCATATCAGGTTGGGTCTGGTCAACACCTGGACTTTGGCTTACCCCTATTTGGAGCTCCAGATGAGAGCTGCTGGACTCAACCTGTATCAGCTAGATGAAGAATTATGCTGATTTGGATTGCAATTTGCATACTCCCCTTTGGAATGGGTTTCCTGTTCTGCTTTTTTCTGCTGCTGACTAATATTCAACTGGAGGCTTGACCTGAGATGCCTGCTGCCCTTCCCTTTCAAGCTGCTGCTTGCCTCTGAATTTACTTCTTGCCCAGTATCCTGCCCAGGGTCATTAAATGCTTCTCACCTTGAAATTCAACCTCAAGGTGCCCATCTCTTGCACAGTTTGCCTCAGGGTTCTAGGTCCTGAATCTACTGAATGGCAAAGCTGTCAGTTGCTCCTTGATCTTGCATCTAATACAAGGTCAAGCTTCTTTTTATGAGTCTGAAACCTCTTCTTGTATTATGCACAGCCACAACCTCTTTCAATCCATGGATTGCAATGAATATTCCTTGTCAAATCTCATCCCCAGTGTCTGGTGATCTCACTATCTTTGCTGACCTGGGCTGCCAAAAACCTCACTGTCACTTTTTCTTGAACTGCCCAGTTAGGACTTGATTGTTACATTTTCTAGATCCTTTGGAAGAACTCTCAGCTGTGGTCCTTCCTGTTATTTGTCCCCTTGGGTCCTCCACTCCCCTGCTCCTATTAATGTGGTTAATAGGATTAAGGTTTAACCTTCACACAACTAAAATGATCTTTACAGAAAACCTAAGAAGAGTCTCATGAGAAGATCTCATTTAAGGGAAGGACATTATATCTTATAGGATTCTATTTCCATAGATATCCTTATATAAGCATGATTCTCCCATGCCTGTAGGGTTGTGGGTTCTTTGTTTTTTGTTTTTGCAAGGCATGGGGTTAGGTGACTTGCCCAGGGTCACACATCTAGGTCATTATTTAGTATCTGAGACCAGATTTGAACTCAGGTCCTCCTGACTCCAGGGCCTGTGCTTTATCCACTGTGCCACCTCGCTACCCCTAGGGTTGTTTATGTAGGTCTTATCTTGAAATAGGGCAAGGAATGGGTTGATTTTATGAAAAGTTTTACAACAAGTACGTTCAGATCTTTAATGTGCCTTCTTTACAGCAATTCTAGGAAATCTATAATACAAGTATTATTGTTGTTTAGATGTTTTATTTGTGCCTGACTCCATTTGGGGTTTTCTTGGCAGATATATTAGAGTGGTTTGTCATTTCCTTATCCAGCTCCTTTTCCAGATGGGGAAACTGAGACAAACAGGACTAAGTGACTTGCTCAGGGTCATGCAGCTAGTAAATGTCTGGAGCAGGCCTTCCTGACTTCAGGTCCATGTTCTATTCATTGTACCACCTAGCTGCTCCACTTTAAGTTAAATTATTTATACCTTCCAGCCTCAGATTTCTTATTGTGAAGAAAAGGATTTGATTAGATGATAGCTAATGTAGCTTAAATATTTGACAGGCACTCTTCTAAGGGTTTTATTCTCTCTGAGTCAATCAGGACCCCAAAAGGGAGTTGGTCTGAACCTATTGTTGTTCAATGGATGAGGGCCCAAAGTGATTTGGGGAAAGTCATCCTCAAGATATCTTGGCAGGTTTTGGTGATCAAAAGTTCCATTCCTTTGGACAGTGTACCCACAGTTAAAAACATCAATAACAGCAATGACCTTATAATTATTATCTTATTTGATGCTCATAATTACCCTAGGAGTTAGGTACTATTATTACTCTCATTATACAAAGAAGGAAATTGAGGAAAATAGTGGTTAGGTGATTTAGTCAAGGTCACCTATCTAGTAATTGCCTTCTGAGGTCGGTCCTGACCTCAGATCTTCCTGACTCTCAATTAGCCCTTTAATTAGATGAATTATAAAAGGGGACATGACTTGACTAATGACACACAGAATCTAGAACCAAGCTACCAATACTGATTTCTTATGCCCCAAATCAAGGTTCCTTCTCTATACCACATGAATTTAGAAGGACCTTTTCTAATGCTAATGATGTTCTCTTAAAGAAAATCATGACATAAAGGAGATGATGGCATGATAAGCAGGTGAATTGGAACTGAGTGGGGAGGTGTTGTGCTAAATCACCAGCCTCACTTTCTCCTTCAGAGCCATCTGGGTCCAGGGGTCAGATATGAGTCAGGATGACTGCAGATGGTTCTGTGACATGATCAGGGTAAAATGATTTGTCCAAAGTCATACAGTTAGTAGTATCTGAGGTCATATTTGAACTCAGGTCTCCCTGACTCCAAGATAGGTAGTACCCCTTAGCTATTCCTAATGCTAACATTCTATAATAGGAAGTTGGAAGATATAATGGAGAAGCCTGGTAAAGGAGAAGCGTCTGGCTCTTCTATTCATTAGCTGTGGCACACCAAATAAGGATTGTACCTCTCCTTACCTCAATAATCCAATGCCCAATTTGATCAACCTGCAGCTTCCATCACTGCTTCCATTTTTGCAATCTACTGGGAGGAGAGCTGTACTAACTCATGATAGAGTTGAGATGATCTTGTTTTGTTAAAAGCTCTAAGAGTGACAGCAATGTTCACTGGGACAACTAGATGGTACAATGGGACTGGAGTCAGGAAGTCTCATCTTCCTGAGTTTAAATCTTGTCTCAGATACTTGTTAGCTATGTGAACTTAGACCAATCACTTATCTCTGTTTTCCCCAGTTTCCTTATCAAATGATATGGCAAACCACTCCAGTATCTTTGCTAAGAAAACCCAAAATAAATCAGACATGACTGAATGACAACGGAATCCTTTTTTCTTTCCTTTCAAATAGTGAAAATACAAGTTATCCCTATTGCAATGCATTTTGATATTTCAAATTTTGACTCTTCTCTAGATCATCTCCTACAGGCAGCACTTCCAGATTCCCATAGCTTTTAGGCATTTGAATCTTCTAAACATTTGTTAGATCACTTGATGTGACTTTCTTTTGGTTCTGTCACTCCTTATCATGTCTCATATGTGTGTTTCTTCATGACTTCTGCATTCTTCCCTACTCCCCACAGCTGACAGTAGAATGTGTGCTCTTTGAGGGCACATATTGCTATTATCTTCATATTCCTCAGCACTGAACTCAGAGCTTGATTATAGCATGCACTTTATAGGCATTTATTGATTTTGGCTAAATGATAAAGAAACATAACTTGGGGGTAAGGCCAGGTCAGTTTTCCAAGAAGAGAAATCATAGGATCTGGGGGAAGGGAGGAAGGCATAGGTACTCTTCTTGGCAGGAATACCGAAGAAGTAGAGAAGTATATGCTGCTACTCCACATATGCCTACCAATATTCTACTTTCAACCTCCCTTCTCTCCCCAGCCAACAAATGCAAAACTTTAGTGTCTAGGCAGAGTTACATGGATCCCATGCAGAAATTGGAGTTAGGGAGAGAATAATCAAAGTTATATTTCTATAATCTTATAGGTCACAAAACACTTTCCTTACCATATTTTGTTTGTCTGTAATTAAAGTATTATCTCTCTGTTTTATTGATGGGGAAACTAAGGCTCAGAAAATGTAAGTGCTTTGCCCATGACCACACAACTAGAAACTTTACAAATTGAAAGTTGACCCCCCATTTTTGTTGACTATATTCCAGTATTGCTTTTCCCACAGCACATCTCTACAGGATCCTATGAATCCCATGAGATCTCCAGGTTCAAAGAGACCAAAGAGACCAATTAATCCCACCTACCCCTAAACAAATATTTCCAAATTGAAGTGATCCTATCTTTGGTGGGGGCAGTCTAGTGTTACCAGAGGCAGCCTTAGACTTTAGGATGACTCTAATTCTGTGGAATTGATGAATCTTGAATTTACTTTGTTCTGTCTTCTACACATAATTCCTAGTTTTCCAGATAGAACAAGTTTCAGTCACTTTCCATCTGTTGATCCACTAAATCTCTCTCTCTCTCTCTCTCTCTCTCTCTCTCTCTCTCTCTCTCAATGAATCTTAGTCCCATTAAATGGTGGCAGAAGGACCCTAGGATCCTAGTCCAGTTACCTAAATTTCCAGAACAGATTCTAAAACCCAGATAGAGCAGGTCCTGTTTCAATATGACTTGCTAGCTAGTTAGATTCAGAACTGGGGCCCAGTTTTACCCTTTCATGCTATCTCCCTCATAATTTTAAGGGATGAGTTTAAAAAACTTACTCTAAGAAATATCCAGGTGGTATCAGTATGATACCAGACAGAAGTCTTGGACAGATTGGCACACCCTTGGTTTCTGGATTATTATACAAAGAGCCACCACAGTTGGGGGCCTTTGTTCCAAAATAAGCCAAAGGATGTACCTTGTATCATAAACATTGCCCACCTGTTCCTGATTCCAACCCAGCTCACCCAGGGCCCATATTCCAATAGTTAAATACAATTATAAGCTATTCTTTTGTTCGCTCAGGAGCTATTTTCAGCTAATGTTAAAAAGAACTCATCCCATTTGCTTCAATAAAATAGTTGCAAGTATTCCAAGACCTTGTGTTAATGTCTTCAGATGGGTGTTATGAGAAGCTCAGCACTCCCAGAACCACCATAATTTAGTACAAAGAGGAGGAGAACATTCCTGCTTGGAAATGGGCTCCATGTGCTCCCAATGTGCTCTGGCCAGCTGCCCACTCTCCATCTACTAAGTGGAGCCATTCTCCCAGTGCATTGCTTGCCTGGAAGGCTCTTTAATCTCATCAGGATAGATGATCTCACAAATGCAGATGTCCAGTCATCCACTTTTCCTCATCCTGTGTGATCCATGCCCATCTATGTATCTAGGTGGTGCAGCATGAAGTTGAGAAGATCAGAATTTCAATCCAACTATGAGAATTTACTAGTTGTATGATCCAAAGTCACACACCTGCTATCTTCCTCAGTTTCTTCACCTATTAAATGGAGATCCTTATAGCTTCTACCTTCCAAAGCTGTTGGAACAACAAAACAAAATAGCTGTCATATACTTGGCAAACCTTAAACTATGTTAGAAATGTATTATGATGCTGCTACTGCTGGTAGCAGCACTGGCATTATTACTGCTACAACTACAACACTACTACTACTACTACTACTACTACTACTACTACTACTACTACTATTATACCATTACTACTACTCTACTACTACTGCTACCATTATTACTACTACTACTACCACTGCTTTATCGCATCTATTGCTGCTTTTATTATTGCTTCTATTACTACTGCTGCTATTACTACTACTGCTGTTGCTACTGCTACTACTGCTACTACCACCAGTACTACTACTACTATTATTGCTGCTGCTACCACTATTACTACTGCTGCTGCTGCTACTACTACTACTACTACTATTAATACTACTACTACTATTATGACTACTATTACTACTACTACTACTACTACTACTACTACTACTACTACTTTTAACACTACTATTATTAGTGGTAATGCCAGAACTACAACTACTAATTCATATTGTACTTACCATGGGTCAGGCCTGTGCTAAGACTTTACAATTATAATCTCACTGAATCCTTACAAGAAAACTAGTATATAGGTGCTATAATTATCTACTGCTAAGCAATTCAACATTATATTCAACATTATCTCCCCATCAGCTAACTCTTCTACTCTCCCTTTCAAAATTTTTCAGCCTCCCAACAGCTCCCTCTCCCCGCCCCCACTCCCAGCTGAAAAACTTTTCTCATATTTTGCAGAAAAATTTGAGTCCATTCACCATGGACTTCCTCATCTCCTATTATTCAGGAATCTTCTAAACTTCTCTCCTCATTTACCTCCATCTCACATGATGAAATTACCTCACTCTTCACCTAGGCTAACTCCTCTTCTTGTTCAAGAAATCCTGTTCCTTCCTATCTCCTTCAACAGATTGTTTCCTCTGTTATCCCCACTCTTTCATCTATTTACTATCTATCCCAATCCACTGGCTCCTTCCTAACTACCTACAAATGTGACAATGTCTTCCCTGTCCTAAGAAGAAAATCCTCATTGATCCTTCTATCCGTCCTCTTATCCTATTTCCCTTCTGTTCTTTATATTTTAACTCCTTTTTAAAACATCTACAAAAACTGCCTCCAATTTCCTTTCACTCTCTTTTTAACCCCTTAAAATTTGATTTCTAACCTTATAATTCTATCAAAACTGCACTCTACAAAATGACTGATGATCTCTTAGTTGCTAAATTCAGTGACCATTTCATGATCTTGATATTCCTTTTGGTCTCTCTATAACTTCTGATATTGTAGATCACACTGTCTCCTTAATACTCTCTCTAGTTTTTCAGGATGACACTGTCTCTAGGTTCTCTTATCTGACTGCTGCTTCTCAATTTCCTTTACTGGATTCTTATCCAGATCTTATCCTCTAATAATTCCTATCCCTCTGGTTTTGGTTCTAAGTCTTCTTCTCTTCTACCTCTATTCTACTTCATTTGGTGATCTCACCAAACTCTTGGGATTTAATGACTACTATATTGATGATTCTCACATCTGCTTTTCCTGCCCCAATTTCTATGCTGTTCTTCAATCTCATACCTCCAATTACCTTTTAGACATCTCAAACTGGATGTCCAATAGACAGTTTAAACTCAATCCTTCCAAAACTGAAGTCATCATCTTTCCACCTAAACTCTCTCTATTTTTATACTTTGCTTATTATTACTAAGGGTAAGACACCCTTCCAGTTGCTCAGATTTGCAAACTACAAGTTGTCCTGTACTCATAACTAGCTCCCATCTACATTCAGTCAGTTGTCAAGATCTGTCAAATTAATCTTTACAACATCTTTCAAATATGATTCACCCAGGGCTCATCTTCCAATAGCTAAATACAATTAGAAGCTATTCTTTTGTTCACTCTGACTTGATGGGGTAACTAAGGCTCAGAAAAAGTAAGTGCCTTGCCCATGACCACACAACTCCTCTGACACTGATACTGCCTCCACTCTAGGGAAGGCCTTCATTACCTCACACCTGAACTTTAGTAATAGCCTACTGGTAGGTCGGCTTCCCTCAAATCTTTCCCCATTCCAATCCATTCTCCATTTCATTACCAAATGATTTTTCTAAAATACTGGTCCAATCTTATGACTTCACTCATTAAACTCTAGTAATATTCTCTATATACAAAGTTATAACAACAACAACAACAATAATAATAATAATAATAGAATGCTCTATTTGCCAATCAAAGCCCTCCTTCACCTAGCCCCCTTCTATCTATCCAGTCTTATATGTCATTCTTCAAAATTCTCTAGCCTCCTAAATGTTTTATAAATGAGACATTTGATATCTGGACATTTTCACTGAAGGACATTCTCTAGAATGTTCTCCCTCCTCCATACCACCCACTGACCTCCTAAACTTCATTGAAGTCCCACCCAAAATCTTCTACTAGAAGTCTCCCTATTCCCTTTTAATTTTAGTTCTTCCTCTCAATTAATCCTGTTTATAGCATGATTTGTATAAATTTATTTTCATCTTGTTTCTTTCATAAGACTGTAATGTCCTTGAGGGCAGGGACTGTCTTTTGTCTCTTTTTGTATCCTCAATGCTGGAAAAATTAACTTTTTCACCCCTTTCAGTTTTTTTCATGATTTCTTTGAATTTAGCTCTGGAAAACCAGACTTTGATAAAGCTCATTGAGCTTCAAATGGAGCTACTTAGATTATGCTTTTAAACTCAAATTACTCTGGCTCTCATTGATTGGCCAATAATGGGTTCCAGTCTAAGTCCAGTCCAGTCCATTGCTCATTGTTTGGGTTATGAGTGCTCAGAGTCTGTAAATGATCATTGCTTCTATTCTGGTCTACCCTTTCCCTCCCAGATTGATTCTTTTTGGGAAGTCAGACTAGGCTATCTTTTGCCTCAATTCTTGCTTAGCCCTTAATCACTGAATGTGTGCTGCCTCAGATAAACTGAGACCTGGGACAGACCTTTGTTAAAAAAGGTCATCATCTCCCACTGCATCTGGGAATGTCATCAGTTATCTTGATCCATATCTTGCCACTAAACTCTGATGATTGGAGGAGAGAGTGAGGCTGATGACTTTGCACAGCCTGCCTCAATCAAATCATTTAAATTCAATCTCTTTGCAAATCAAGACTTCACTCTCTTTGAGAAAGAAGGATGAATCACAACAAACATCCTCAGAGCTTAGTCCAGTGATTGCTACTTAGGTACTTAATAAGTGTCTATTGATTGAGTGATCCTTGTTTTACAGAGTGAGAAACAAAGAGTACACAGCCAATAAGTAATTGAACTAAATTTGAATTCAGATCTTCCTATGACCAGGCCCGGGATCACCTGGTTGCCCCTAAAATTTTTTACATGATATTTTCAGTCTTCTATGGTTTTGGTGTTTTTCATAATCTGTAGCCATTTACTTGACTTAGAAGGTTTAGATATCATGTGACCAACATGACAATAGTTGCTTTCTTTAAGCCTCTTGGACTCCAAATCCTGAAACAAAGGGATTTTATCCAAGTACAGTAATCACACCTGATTCCCAGGGAAAAGAAAAACAGAAACCTGTGATTCCCATCGACTCATAATCCACATGAATTATGCAATGCATCATTAATTGATATAAGAGAACTTTAATTCTTAGCCTTCTCACTTTGAATTTCTACCCCAGTACCAACTAAAGCCCTGTGCTTACCACAAACCATCTTAGAAGCTTGTGGTTTAGAGGCCTAGCTCTGCTGATTTCTCATGGCATTGTTTCTGCCTCAGGGGTTTACCAGTTATCTACTTGAGGGATCATGGGTCTCCTGGGGGTAAAAAAAGAATGTAAGAGGTAAAAAAAAGCCTTGAGTTCTATAATGAAGGAAAAATTAAAAGAAAGCAATTTAGAAATTCTGCGTATAAACACCAAGTATCATTTAAGAGAGATCACAGATCTCTTCCACATAAAAATTTAAAACCACCTACCTTCAATCTACAAGGTATGTGACGCCTAATATTTTAATCCCCTTTAATCTCTATTTTTGCATCACTTATATTGCAACAGGTACCCTCTCTTAAAGAACAATTTTTTGAAACAAAGATTAAATGGAAGCAGTGAATTGAGAAAAAAATTCAAAAGCAAATTATCCAGCAGAATTCTTGTATCTAGAACATATAAGGAATAGAACAAATATATGGGAATAATAATTATTCCCCAATAGAACTATTCCCTCCATTCTAATTTTAATCACACTGCTTTTACTTATGAAAAAACTATAAAAATCTTTTTAAGTCCATGGTCCCATTTTATCATTTATGATCCTCACTAGACTTTCTTTGTTCAATGTCTCATCTATGGTTGTAAAAGGTTTACTTTCCCTTATTCTCTAATTTGTTTAGGATATTTTTCATTTAGATCATCTATAATTTGGTGATTATTGTACTATATGGTGTGAAATGTTGGTTTAAATCCAGTTTCTGCCAGACTGTTGACCAGTTTGTCCAGACGTTAATAGCAGCAGTTTCCACCAGTGCTGTTATAGTATAAAATGTTGTAATACCACAATCTCTAAAAACAAAATTCCAGAAAATAAGATCTTTAAATTAAAATAAGGTAGGATGGTTCATTTAGAATGAGAGCTGGGGCAATAAGGATAGACTTTATCATGTATGGGAGACCACCTGGGGAATATTTATGAGATGATGTGGTCATAAGTCAGATAGGGAAGGGGGATGTGGATAGGCTGTGATTTATAATGCTTCAGGAAGTACTCACACAATCTAGATTATGGGGCCATTAGATTAATTGAAGAGCCATGAATTCACAATGTAGTATATTTGAGGAAGGGGTGGTTGAGGAAATCCTCATTTCAGAAGTGTGCTCTCTCTGTTTTCCAAAATATTTCCCAAGCTTAGCTTCTCTGAAAGGAGATGGCTTTTGAAATAAGTGCTGTAGCAATTGAATCATGGCCTCCATTCTGCCTTAGGAACACAAAGCAAGCTATATTCCCAAACTATACAATTCAATGGTGGATAACAAATCAAGGCCTTCCTAGAAACTTTGGCTGCAGATGTCCATAATATCATCCACAGTCAGCTCTCTAATCCATAATCTGTTATGGATTTTATATGGGGTGTTATGCTTCAAAGATAATAATACCTTGGAGCTGGATCTACAATTATAATGGTATAATTAAATAAATCAAAATTAGAGATTCACTTCTATCCTGAAAAGCAGGACAGAAATTTCTAAAGGTTAGCAAGAAGTCAAAGATGCTTCCACATTTTCTTTAAATCCCACCTTTTGAAAAAAGTCTTTCCCCATCCCCTTTAATGCTAGTGTTGTTCCCCTGTCATTATTCTCAATTTATTCTACATATAATTTGTGTGCACATGTTGATGTTATTGTTGTTTGATCATTACAGTCCAGCCTGACTCTTGGTGACCCATTTGGGGTTTTCTTGGCAAAGAGACTGAAGTGATTTGCCACTTTATTCTCAAAATCATTTTACAGATGAGGAAACTGAGGCAAACAGAAGTAAATTACTTGCCCATATAGTTTGAAGGGTTGCAGGTGGAATCTAAATTCAGATCTTCCTAACTCCAACCTCCTGCTTGATCCACTGTGAAACCTAGGTGATCTTTGTTTGTACATGGTTATCTGTACCTTTTCTTTCCCCCCTCCATTATCCTGTGAACTCTAGGAAAGCAGTGGCTACCTCTCTTTGTGTCCTTAGCACTTATTTCTGGTATAGGGTACATGCTTAATAAATATTTGTTGACTTATTACTGATCGCCAACCTTAACCTCTTGTCCAACTTTGGAATATGAATGTGGATTAAAGTGCATGTGATCTTAATGCAGGAAGGGAATAGGCTAAGCCAATATTCTTATCCTCAATCACATATAATAGCAAAGAAAGACAAGCAGCTCCAGGGATATTGTGAGAATTTGCTTTTAGCACAAGTGGTTTTTTCCTTTTCTCCTTCACAGTAAAGTCCAGAGCTTTTAATAGGCACTTTCTATGATTGCCATCTTGAGCAGTGTCTGCTGCCAAATGCCCCCAGATGAGCTTGTAGATGGTGGACCCTTGGGGGAGATTGAAGAGGTTCCTCATCCTTAGATTGTTAAAGCTTTCCCAGGATGATTGGATAATAAATGTCACTCTTCTAAATCATACTGTGTACACAGTCGCCAGTGTCTCCCTTCAAGTCTCATCTTCATTTGTTTTTTGTTTTTCTAATATCCTAGCAATAAGGAGGGAGAAGGAAAGGATGATAGCTCTCTGAAAGCTATATACCTCTATTTGGGCATGCTGTAGAATTATTTTCTGTAGATATGACTAAGCAAAAGATCCACGTTGTTATGCTGAATTTAGGTTGCTTTAAGAGAGGTCTAGCTTCCTGAAATAAAGAGGGTAAAGTTCTATCCTCTTCTGCCTGGTAATTCTAAATCTGGTATATCATTCGGGTTTAAGTGGCATGGATTAAGAAAGACATTGATATACTGGAAAGCAGCCAGAAGAGGGTAACCAGAATGGTGAAGGCCTAATAGCCCATGTCAGATGGTGGTGCCTGCCTTAAAGGAACTTTGGATTTTTAGCCAGGGAAAATGATGACTCAGTCAGGACATGATTTATATCTTCAAGGATTTGAGGGGTCATCCTCTGGAGAAGGGATCAAATTTGCTCCTATTAGATTTCTGAGGGCAAAACTAGGAGCAAAGGAAAGCAAAAAGGCTGATTTATGTTTGATGTCAGGAGAAAAGAATTTCAACAATTATGCCTACTATAAGAGGAATGTGTCTCTTTGGGAGCTGGTTATTTTCCCTAACTAGCAACTCCCTACGAGAGGCTAACTGACCACTTGTTCTGTCAGTTACATCAAACTGGGTATTTCTTTTGGCTGCATCCTCTAGGTTCATTCAATCTCTGAAATTTCTATTATTTGGGGATTCATGAATAGTTCCAGATTATAGACATCCTCTAATTTACTATTCTCTTAAATTCCATTCTTTCTGATTTGTTTTCCAAGCACAGTGGTCAATTTGATGACTCATGAAACAACTAGTTTCTTCAAAGAACAGAGGTTTCCTTTGCTGTGAAAACCACCTGGGATTAGGTGCATTCTTTTCCCATATCATATGAGTTGTGAATACAATGTCTTTCTAAGAGTGAGACAAATGCTTGAATGTTTGATATTTTACTAATCACATATAGAGATAGTTTAATTTTATAAGATTTTGAGTTCTGTCTTTCTCCTTCCTTCCTTCCCTCTCCTTCCTCCTTCCCAATACAGTAAACAATCTGATATAGTTTCTACATGTGCAATCAAATTAAACATATTTCCACCTTAATTGTGTTGTGGAAAAAAAAGAAACAGTACAAAATGATTAAACTGCAAAAAAACAAAAAAAAATATATTTCAATCTGCCTTCAGACCAGGCTCTCTCTGGATTGGATGACATTTTCCATCATGAGTTCTTCAGAATTGCCTTGATTCATTGTATTACTGCGAAGAGTTAAGTCAATCATAGTTGCTACTATGTACACTGTTTTCCCGTTTCTGTTCCCTTCACTCAGCATCAGTTCATGTAAGTGTTTCTACTTTGTTGTGAAATCTGCCTGTGTATCATTTCCTCTAGTATAATAGTATTCCATTACTTTCACATACAACTTGTTTAGTCATTCTCCAACTGATAGGGTATTGGATGTCTATCTTAAATAGACTGAATACTTACTGTTTGAAGATCCTTTCACTTCTGAATGGAAATGAAATTAAAGTAGATTTTATTTTTGAAAGGAGAAAGAGAACTCAATTCTTTTTATTATTTATTGGCAGACAATGAAGTCACAGGTACCAAAGTTAACAGGGACCTGGGTACTGTATTGTGACGGAAAATTGTTCAACATATAGATTTAGAATGGGATTGGAGCTCCATTTTTGATGCTTACTAGCTGTATTATCTGTGGCCCTCTTGGACCTCAGTTTCCTCATCTGTAAAATGAAAGACTTCAATTACATCTTTAACATTCCTTTTATCCCTAAATTCTAACAATCGTATATCATCTAGGATATCACTGTGTCTAGTTTCTGGTGCTTAATAAATGATGGTGTATTGATGAATTAAAAATAAAACTTTTAGAAGAACAGAAGAGTGATTTTCTATCCTCTCTCACAGTTCTTAACATTTTTCTGTGTATAACAAACCCCCTAGAAATCTGTAGATCTCTTTGTCAGTCAGCCAATGAACATTTATGAAACATCTTTTATGAGCCAGTTACTCTGCTAAGTTCTGAGGATACAAAGAAAGCCAAAAACAGACAAATATCTAGCCCCTCCTCAACACAAGCTAGTCAGAACCCTCAGGGATAATCTGAAAATTTAACTGCACAAATTAGGCATATATGGAACAAATTAGAGATGATGAGCAACAGATTTGTTCTCAGAATACTTTAATGGATAAAATCTATTAGATTTGAAAAGCAATAAATAATATAGTTATAGAGATATAGTCATATTTCAATATATCTCATTTCTCTACATGTATTGATTTGCCTCAGTTTCTATGAATCTAGTTATATATGCATCTGTGTTTGCATATGTATCCATCTCTCACTCCCTCTCTCTCTTCCTATCTCTCCACTTATTCATATACCATCACATTCCTATCTATCTATCCATTTACCTATGAACTATCACATATTTAACTATATTATAAACTAGGTGGCACAGTGGATAGAGCACTGACCTTGGAGTCAGGAGGATGGGAGTTCAAAACCAGCCACTTGCCACTTACTAACTGTGTGACATTGGGCAAGTCACTTAACCCTGATTGCCTCACATTCAGGGCCATCTCCAGTTTTCCTGATTCCTATCTGGCCATTGGACCTAGATGACCTTGGAGGAGAAAGTGAGGTTAGTTACTTAGCATCTCCTGACATCATGTACTTGTCATGATATCATCTTCCTGACATCATGATCTTCTTCAAAAATGAAGGACAAAACATTATTATTATAAGCTATCTGTCTATGCACCCATCTATTCATCATCAGCTTTTGTAAAGCAAGTTCCTGGACCCCAGGTGAAGAACCCATGGTCTATGATGAAACAGAATAAACCTCTATGAACTAATGAAGAACAAATGAGCAGAGCTAGAACTAAGTGAAAAAGTTATATAATTACAAGAATATTGTAGGGGGAAAATATTGGAAGATTTTGGAATGTATTCAGTGCCATGATAAACCAGGAGTCCAGACATCTGAAGATGAAACCTAATAGGTAAGGAACTGACAAGGTTTCTAAAGAGAGATTTTCCAACATGCCACTCAGTGTGGAAACTGACAACTGCAAGCTTATTTTAAATGACTTGGTGGTTGTTTTCATCCATTCAGCCATCCATCCATTCATTTATTTCAATGGAGTATAGTGGAAGGAATCATTGTTAAAAATAAAAAATAAAAAACAATTCAAAGTACCCCTGCTCTGTTGAATAGTTTCCAGTTATAGGCAACTCATTACCTCTCAAGGCAGTGCACTCTACTTTTGGAAAGCTTCAATTAGACGGAAGTTTTTCTTTCAATCAAGCTGAACCCTGCCACTCTCTATGATTTCCATCCATTGTTCAGAGCTGACTCTGCTTCTCTGGAACATGCAGACTTTGTTCCTACTTATTCCTTCTGGGGCCAATCAAAACAGGCTTAATCCTTCATTGACATGATAGCCCTTAAAATACTTGAATTCTGATATCCTATCTTCCTGTTATGTCTTCTCTTTTCTAGGCTAAACATCCCAGTTCCTTCAATTTTTTGAGTAGCCAGACCATCTTGACCACCCTTCTTTGGGCATACTCCAGCTTATCAGCAACTTTCCTAATAAATTGTATCACCAAGGACTAGACACAATATGTCAGAAGTGGGTAGATCAAGACTGAGGGCAGTGGGGTTTTCACTCCTCTAATTCTGAACTCTAAGCTTGTTAATGCTGCTAAAGATCACATGACATGATTTGGTTGTGGCATGATTTTTCATCCCCAAGTTTCTCCTTGATGTCACATTAAGATATTAGAGTTGAGTTCTTGAGGGTCTATGCCAAATGAGCACAAGCCCCAGCAAATTTTACTATGGTAGAAAGGATTCAAGTGGAGCCTTAGTGGCAAAGTGATACTATTGTGGGAGGGTAGATAAGAAACAAAAGAATAATCACCAACAGGGGGGCAATGGATGATGAGTTATATGACTCTGGTCATTATTAACATCGTCATTATCTTTAATTGGAGTAAAGGGGTACTAACCATGTTTATAAGTCAATTTATATCACACATAATAGCTAACTGTAGGCAAGTCAACAAACATTTATTAAGTTTCTGGTATGTGCCAGGTGAAGGGGGCATAAAAATGGCAAAAAACATATCTACCATCAAGGATCTCACAGTCTGGTAAGGAAGAAAACACGTAAACTACAAGGTACAGACAAGATAGGAATAGAGTAAATTGATGATAATCTTAGAGAGATGGAACTAATACAACTGTAGGTAATGAAAGTTCATGGTCCAGTGACCAATAAATTGTTCTTCTACTAAGATAACTGAAGGAGATGCCGTTAAATAAATGGATGGTCCATGGAATCTCCTTGGAAAGAGAAAGCAAGGAAGGGGCATATTTTCTTTCATCATGTACCAATGGGAGACTTGGTCATCTCATCTTGCTGTACTTATGATGAATTCAAGGGAACAAAAAAAAGATGAAATAAAGTTAACTGCAATAAAATCAATGACCCCACACACCTGCCCAATTTGTCATTTTCATAAAATGTTCTACCTATGTGTTCAGGTAATACTTAATGAAAATATGAAGAGGAGGCAAACCTTCATGAATATTTCTCTTCACTATTCCTCATTACAGTCATACAATTGACTATAGGTTACAAGGCATATACTGTGGGGTATTATTCACAAAAAGTATTATTGGGAAAGGAGAAGATTCACTGGAAGGGAAAGAAGATTAACAGATGGACAGTCAGAATGCTGCCCTTGTCCCCATGACACAGAAAAACTCCAGAATGTTTGTGTCCTGTATTGTGGCTAAATCTCTTGTATGGGAACCATGTAAGGTCATAAACGAGAATCACATGGGAAAAGATTATGTTCATGCATCAGGATCTGTGTCAAAGGAGGAAACACCTCCATTGATCAGATTATAGAATAGTTAAAAAACTGAAATATTTCACAGTGGGATCCTTGCAGTCTGGGAAAGCAGAATCTTTTATACATCAAGGGTTGTAGAACCATTCCTATTCATCTTTCACAACATTCTTTATGAAAGTGAGTTTTTTGAATCCAAATGTAACTTTCTTTTTTCTTTGTTTCTTCATTCATTCCTTTTTCTTTCTCCTTCCTTTCTCTCTCTCTCTCTCTCTCTCTCTCTCTCTCTCTCTCTCTCTCTCTCTCTCTCTCTCTCTCTCTTTCTCTCTCTAATTCTCACTCTTGCTCTTTCTCCTACCTTTCCTTATTTCCTTTTCTTCTTTTCCTTCTTCTTCCTTCCTCCTCCTCCTTCTTTTTTCTTCTTCCTTCTTGTTCTTTCTTCTCCTCCTCCTTTCCTCTTCTTCTTCCTTCTCCTCCTTCTTCTTTCTTCTTCTTTTATTTTTAATTATCTTTATTTTTTAATTAAAGATTTTATTTATTTTGAGTTTAACAACTTTTCCTTTAATCTTATTTCCCTCTCCCCACCCCCCACAGAAGGCAATTTGTCAGTCTTTACATTGTTTCCATGTTGTACATTCTTCTTCTTCTTCTTCTTCTTCTTCTTCTTTCTTCTCTCTTCCTTCTCCACCTTTTCCTACGATATACTTGAAGGGGCTATACCTCCTCTACCAGTATGAATTAGTAACTCTTTGCAACTTAAAATCATTAATAGGGAAGGGGAGGGGAGGGGAGGGAAGGGGAGGGAAGGAGAAAGAGAGGACAGATATAAAAACTGATCAAGTATCATTATATGCCAGGCTCTTAGTCCTTTACAGTTATTCATTTGATCCTCACAGCCATCTTGAGATGTAGTTGTTATCATTATCATACCTATCTTACAGATGAGGAAACTTAGGCATACAAAAGTTAAATGACTGGTTCAGGGTAATATGACTAGTGAATCTTAGGCAGTATTTGAAATCAGGTCATCTTGATTGTGGGCTAAGCATTGTATCCACTATGATACCCCTCTACTTAGCAGAGAATATTTGACTTGTAACAGAGACAAGGCTCAATTTAATCTTTTTTTATTTCAAGGCTCTACCACACCAACAATTCTCACACTTTTTGATCTCACTCTTGAAATTATTAAGTGCCCCCACCTACATCTTTTGTTTATGTAGATTATATCCTCTAATATAGTTTTTGACTTTGTGGATTCCCTAAGAGGATCTCAAGAATTTTGAGAACTTCCCAGGTAAAACTTTGAGAATATTTCACCATATTCTGCTGCCCCCTTCTCACTTCCATTTTCCTTTCCTTCTCCCAACTCTGCTTCTTTTTCTCTTATTCATTATTGTCAAAAGTTTTTAAAATCCTAACCATCATTAATATATTGACTGTCCCTCCCAGATTTGTCTTGATTTAACATTTGATTATTTAAACTGATTTAATTAGTGACCTAAATTCTTGATTATAGTTTCTATTGTATCCTAAATTATAATCCAATTTATACCTTCTCGAAAATTCAGAATGCTAAAGGAATAAAAATATCAATTAATTATGCCAATTTAGTTCATCCACAAATATGAGAAGTATAAATTGGATTAATACAGAAATTTTTTTTTGCTTATGATTTTATATGTGCATTTGTGGGAAATTTTCTTCAAAAAAATAATGTTTCTTGAATATATAATAATGATATTAAAGGCTATTCAAGCATGTCTTAGGTTAGAATTTGGGATGCCTGAAGAAAAATTGGCTCAGCTCTGAGTATGAAAGAAAAGATTCCTTAATTGGATTAATAACAATCATATTTTCTTTAGTGTAATATTATAAGTGTGTGTATGTATGATAAGCATGTGTATGCATGAGTGCATGTATAAATATATGAAGGCATTTCCCATGCTTTCAAAAAATATTGAAAGACATATCAACTGATACCAATTGAATTAAGGAAGTAGACAAAATTAGGAAAGTACAATGGATCATGATTATGGTTCAATTGGAAATAAACCAAAGCTTTAGGTTTGGATATTATATAAAAAACTAGGCATGTATAAGATGAATATCGAGTAAGTACCCAGTTTTTATTGTTGTTCTTCTGTCAGATAAGTTTTATCCTCTGGATGAATTTTATTATTTTTTCTAGTTTTATAAAGCACATCTTTGATAGTTTGATTGGAATGATACTGAACAAGTTAATTGATTTAGGTACTTTTGTAATTTTCATTACATTGGCTCAGTCTAATTGAAAACAATTAATATTTCTACAATTATTTAAATCTGTTTTTATTTGTGTGAAGTTCCTTCATTGTGATCACTGTGTGTGTGTGTGTGTGTGTGTGTGTGTGTGTGTGTGTGTGTGTGTGTGTGTGTTGGTGATCAAGCAGACTGCCAAGTATTTTATTCTGTTATTCTGTGATAGTTATTTTCAATGGAATTTTTTTTCCATCTCTTCCTCTTGGTTTTTGGGAACATAAAAATACTCATGTTTTCATTGTTTTCATTTCATATCTTGCATCCTTGCTGAAATCATTAATTGTTTCTATTAATTTTTAGCTTACTCTAGGGTTTTCTGAGTAAATCATCATATCACCTGAAAAAAGTGAGTTGCATTTCCTTATTCCCTATGCTCATTCTTCAATTTCTTTTTATTGTTTTCTTGCTATAGCTAGGATTTCTAGTATATTTCATAGTAATGGTAATAGTGGAATCCTTACTTCATCCCTAATATTATTAGAAAGACTTCTAGGGGTGGCTAGTGGCACAGTGGATATAGCACCAGCCCTGGAGTCAGGAGAACCTGAGTTCAAATCTGACCTCAAATACTTAATAATTACCTAGCTGTGTGGCCTTGGGCAAGCTGCTTAACCCCATTTGCCTTGCAAAAGCCTAAAAAAAACCCGACTTCTAGCTTAAACCCAACTACAAATAATGTAATTGATTTTAGACAAATACTACTTTTCATTTAAAGAAAGCCTCCATGTACCTTTGTGCTTTCTAATGATTATTATAACAGAAATAGACATCTCATCCCAGATTGAATCAATGATATGATTTTTGTTGTTTTTGTTCATCTGGTCCATTATACTTATACTGAAAAGTCCCTGAATACATGATATAAATACAAACTGGTTGTAGTGTATTATCTCTGGAATATATTGCTGTAATTTCATTGCTACTATTTAAAAATTTTTGCATCAGTGGAGAATGTACATCAATTTGGAAAATTGGTCTACAGTTTTCTTTTTCTGTTTTGACTCCTAGCTTAAGTATCAAAAACATATTTGTGGAATTTTTTTCTTTACCTACTTTTTCAAACAATTAACTTGGGTGGGCATTAATTGTTCTTTAAATATTTGGTAGAATTCACTGGCAAATTCATCTATTCCTGAAAATATTTTTTCCCTTAGGAAGTAGGTTATTGGGGTTAAAAAGAGGCAAATTTAAGTTTGATGCTATGGGAAAAAACCAACAACAACAAAATTTCATAGTAATTAGAGTTGTTCTAAAGGAGGACTGGTTAATGGGAAGGGGTAATGGGTTCCCTGTCACTGAACATCCTCAATCAGAGGTTGGGTGATTGATAGTCAATACATTTTAGTATAGATTTGGGGGGGGCTAATGAGGGGGAAGGTTTGTGTGTGTGTGTGTGTGTGTGTGTGTGTGTGTGTGTGTGTGTGTGTGTGTGTGTGTGTGTGTAAGTGCTCAGTAGGTACTGATATGCCTTTCAACAACAAAATTTGATAATTTTGTGACATAGTCATTGTTTTTATAGCATATTCTAGTTCCTGTCATTCAAGGAGGCAATTTATGGAACTTAGAAGGTGCTATTGTTAATCTTTATTATTATTAACTGTTCCTTCTCATTTACAGTCATCTTTCCAATTCAACATCAAACTGAAATTCAACATCAAGATGACCATTGATTCCTTATGAAGCTTTCCTTCCAACATCATTGCACCATTCTTTGTTATTGAGATATGGCTTTTCCCTCAGGTATCTGAGAATTATTTCTTTTTGGATTGAGAAAAGATGATAATTTATCTGTTCATTTATTAACCCAGCATGTACTAGGGGTAAAGACAAAAAGAAAACAAAAGGAATAATCTTTCCCTTCCAGGATTTGAATTTTCATTGTAATTGGATTTTGAAATAAAACAAAAAATATCAATTATCATCATAGAGATATGTATCCAAACTAACATTTATATATATATATTTCATTGTCATTTGGAAAATCCTAGTGGGATAAACAATCTGTACATAGACAATTGGATTTAAAATAAATATAAAATAGATATTAATTTCTGGACCAAGCAACAGTACAGAGCAAGATGTTTTTTCTGGATGGACAAAGGATCTAAACTGAGCATTGAAGAAACCCAGTGATTCCATGAAGTAGAAATGAGGAGGGAGAGTATTCCAGATACAGATAACATCTGAAACAAAAAGAATAGAGATAGGAGATAAAATAGAGTGTAAGCAAAATAGCAATTAGACCAACTTGGAAAGTCAACTAGCAGATATGTCATGGCCAGAGGGTTGGAGGGAAAATAATATGACATGAGTTTAGAAAAGATAACCTAGAGTTAGATTGTGGAGGACTTTAAAAGGTAATTAGAAGAATCTGTGTTTTGCCCAAAAGGTGAGGTGTTCCAGCCAGAAGTCACTGTGGGAAATCGACACAATTAGAGCCACTTGATCAGAATGGTTCCACTGTCAAGGATAGTCTTCATCTGGACTGCTTGCTGCTACATTTTCCTGCTCTCCTTCCAAGCTTTGATGAACTCAGTAATACTACTGAGAACAGTAATAATAAATAATATAATAATAATAACAAGAGTAACAGTAATAATAATAATGCCAGATAATATATACATAGCATTTTAATGTTTGCAAAGTACCTTAGAAATATTATCTCACTTAATTCTCACAATGACCTTTAGATTGGGTTCTATTGTTATTCCCATTTTATAGTTGAGGAAACTGAGACAGAAAGAGCTTAAATTTACAATTCAACATCAAACTGAAATTCAACTTGATTCCTTACAAAGCTTTCCTTCCAACATCATTGCACCATTCTTTGTTATTGAGATATAGCTTTTCTTGTTATTCTTGGTTGCATAGCTGGTAAATGGTTAAGGAAGGAAGGAATTCTGGTCTGACTCCAGCTCCCTTATTCTTTCCACATACAACCCAGTCATTTTTAGCTCTAGCTATGTTTAGTCATTTTTCAGTTGTATCCAATTCTTCATGACCCCATTTTGGGTTTAGTCTTTTTCCCTTCCTTCTTTTCTTTCCTTTCTTTTTTCCTTCTTTCTCTTTCTTTTTTTCCTCATTCTCTCATTCTTTTTCTTTCCTCTCACTCTCATTCTTCCTCTCACTCTTACTCTCTTTCACTCTTTCTTCTCTTCTCTTCTCTTCTCTTCTCTTCTCTTCTCTTCTCTTCTCTTCTCTTCTCTTCTCTCTCTCTCTCTCTCTCTCTCTCTCTCTCTCTCTCTCTCTCATTGATATGTCCTTTAAATCCTGTTGGCTTTGATAAACCCACCAAACCTAAAAACTTTATTATGATATTAAATCCACAGAGTCATATTTAATGATTCCTTTCCAAATAATGGAAGTTCACTAATTTTCAAACTATTTTTTAAAGAATAGCATAACAACTCACAAAGAATGATCCATAGTATCTCTAGAAGTAATCTGTGGGAGAAGAACTAGAAATAAGCACTATTTGCCACACATTGTGCAAAGAAATTTAAAATTATTCTCTCATTCCATCTTTGTAGGCCATAGTCAGTTCAGGGACTCTGTAGGAGTCAAATTGAAGATATTTTTCAACTCTGACTCACTTAAATCCAATTCACACCAATTCAAATGATCACCCTTCTGATGTCATTGGTCCTCTTTGAGAACAAAAGATAAAGAATAGCAAGAGCAATTTGAGTTTTTGAGTGACCCTAAATATACCAATTTTTTTGTTCTACAAATCACTCAGAGTTGAAAGGAGACTTAGAGGTAAACACACTAAAATTGTGTCCTAGATCAAAATAGGAAGTATTTCATCTAAATGCTACTCCTTGCCCCCACCTTCTTGGTGACCTTCTTCCTGTCCTTTCCCCTCTTCTGGAGGCATCCTCCCTATCAATGCCCTAGCAATGGCCCGGTTCATGGGGGTTAGGGTTCTTGGGCAGTTTCCCCCATGTAACCTGCTTTTCTATGATTTAAGGCCTCTTCCAGAGGTTTCTGACTGACTCTCATTCTCAATTTGGTTTTTAAAATTATTGACATTGATTACAATCTCATTTAGGTCTCATTGTCATTTGAAAATCATGGACTTTATTTTATTTTTAGAAAGGTTTTATTTATTTTGAGTTGTACAATTTCCCCCCAATCTTGCTTCCCTCCCCCCCACCCCCACAGAAAGCAGTTTGTTAGTCTTTACATCATTCCCATAGTATGCACTGATCTAAGTTGAATGTGATGAGAGAGAAATCATATCCTTAAGGAAGAAACATATAGTATGAGATATAGCACAATACATAATAAGATGACATTTTTTAAAAATTAAAGGTAATAGTCTTTGGTCTTTATTTAAAGTCCACAGTTCTTTCTCAGGATACAGATGGCATTCTCCATCACAGATTTCCCAAAATTGTGCCTGATTGTTGCCCTGTTGGTATGAGCAAGTCCATTAAGGTTGGTCATCACCCCCATGTTGCTGTTAGGGCATACAATGTTCTTCTGGTTCTAGTCATCTCACTCAGCATCAGTTCTTGCAAATCCTTCTAGGCTTTCCTGAATCCCCATCCCTCCTGGTTTCTAATAGAACAGTAGTGTTCCATCACTTACATATACCACAGTTTGTTAAGCTATTCCCCAATTGATGGACATTCCCTTGGTTTCCATTTATTTGCCACCATGAACAGAACTGCTATGAACATTTTTGTACAAATGATGTTTTTAGATAGAAAATTTTGTGAGGATTTTTTTCAAATCACTGAATTTGATTACATTCTTTTCTCATATTATTCATTATTGGTGATATCTGTTTCATGGAAATATTTGCACCACATTGTGAAAAAAGAACATTTGACTAAGTCACTAATATGATCTCACTTCACTTTTACTTGAGTGTAATATCTCCAAGTAAGTAGCTACTGTGGGGCAACCCCCCATCTCTGATGGGAACAAATGATATGAAGTAGCACAATTGATAGAATGATGGAGTTGGAGTCAAGAAGACCTGAGTTAAAATTCAACCTCAGAAACTTACTAGCTCTGTGATCCTGGATAAATCACTCAGTTTCCTGATATGTCAAATCAAAGTAATAATAGCACTTACATCCCAGGATTGTCATGAGGATCAAATGAGTTAGTAATTATAAAAAGTTGTACAAATGCTTTAAGTGCTAAATAGATATTAACTAGTATTATCTAACCTGAACCCATTATATTCTCTTGTGCCAGAGCCATTGAAGGACAATTAGTAATAAACCATTCTCCTACAATGGCAAATTTAAAAATTTTTGCAGTATAAAACCTTTTTAAAATAAATATTGGATTAACGTTATAAAGAAATCTTCTAAAATCATAATCTAGAGCTAGAACCACAAACATAACAAACAGCATAAGACTCATGTAATACCCAAAGGGAAGAGAAGCTTGGGTTGGTTTCTGGTTCTCTACAGAATATGTTGAAAGATATTTTGAAATATTCAAAAGTTCTCTTATGTGTTCCCACCTAAATGTATGTTGGAAATTGATGGGCTTTTTGTAGTAGAAAAGAATTGGAAATTGAAAGGATGCCCATGATTTGGGGAATGGCTAAACAAGTTATAATACATGAATATTATGGAATACTATTGTTCTATAAGAAACCATAAATGATCAAATTCTAGAGAAGCATGAAGGAATTGCAGGATCTGAAGCTGAGTGAAGGGAGCAGAAGCACAAGAACAATGAACCATGTTTCCCCATGTATAAGATGCATCCTTTTTAAAAACAATTTGGGGTCTAAAAACTGGAAGTGTCTTATACAGTGATTGTAGATTTTTTGAATTGCATTTCCTGCTTTTCTGTTTGAGTGCTGATTGTTTCATATTTGTTACTGGTATATTAAGTTAGGTTTTGCCATGTTTTGCCCAGAAATGACACAAAAGAATTTTGTCCAGTGCTGAATTCAAGTTCAAAGTGATCCAATTTGCAAAAGTGAATGACAATCATACTGCTGAATGTGAGCTTGATCCTCCTCCAAATGAGAAAACAATCTGAAACTGACTCCAGGAAGAAGAAACCCTACTGAAAAGGTCCCAATCAGAAGAAGGCCATAAGAGGCAAGGCCTGAGTTAGAGAGGGAATTGAAGATATGAAATGAAAAATAAAGGGTCATTGGAATTCCTGTGTCCACAAAGATGGCTCAATAGGAGACCAGAAGAATTGCTGGTGAAAGAGAAGTGACTGATTTCAAAGGAGGACACAACTGTTGCTTCAGATTCATGAAACCAAATGGACTAAACATGCATCTATATAGCAGATTTGCCCAGGGAGTGCTTGTGGTCAACCACAGAACAGAGCCTAGGAAGGAGAGAAGCCAGAGCCTCTCCTAAGGCAGTGATTCATCATTAAACACAAATGAAGACAATATAATGGATGGGAGTTTTGACAATGATGGGGAGTTTTATGAATCTTATGATAAATAAAATGAGTTCAAAAACTTTTTGTAATATTTTTTTTCAAATTTCAGGCCTCAAAAATTAAGGTTCATCTTATACATGGGAGAATATGGTATACATTAACAACAGCATTGTGAGATGATCAACTCTCATGGATGCAGCTGCTCTCATAGTTCAGAGAACTAGGACAACCCTATCAGATGGGCTATGGACAATGCTATCACCATTCAGAGGAAGAAAAACAAAACAAAACAAAACAAAAATTCTTCAGAATCTAAGGAATACTGCCTTCACTTTTTAAAAAATATTTCCTATGTATTTCTTTCCCTTAATCCTAATTCTTTGTACCAAAAGTGGCTAACCTGTAAACATGATTAACACAAATGTGTAAATATAAAATTAACTTGACTGTTGAATGCTGAGGGAAGAAGGTGGAAGGAAATTTTATAACTTAGAAATATATATATGTATGTATATATGTATATATATATGTATATAGGCATATGGATAAATGTTAAAAAAAACTTTCATACTGGCAGTTAGCTAGCATAGTGGATAGAGCACCAACCCTGGAGTCAGGAGGACCTGAGTTCAAATCTAGCCTCAGACACTTAAAAATTGCCTAGCTGTGTGACTCTGGGCAAGTCACTTGACCCCATTGCCTTAAATAAATAAATAAAATTTTAAAACTTTTATAACACTTACTTGAAAAAGTAAAACATCAATAAAAAAGAAATTGATGGGCTTCTACTGGATAATTTCAAGTACATAAGTCATTTTTGATTTTTAAAACATTGCCTTGTAATCACCAAAAAATGTGAAATCTCAAAAATTCACATGCTATTGTCATACTCTTCTATTTTGATCTGAATATAATAGAGTAACTGACTGATAACTCTTTCAATACAAGGGAAAATATTAAAAAGGGGTGAAGAAGAAAAAGCATCCCTCACTTTTGCCAAACCAAATAATGTACAAGTAAATTGAATATCCCATGAATTCTAAAAGCATGAAACATAGATAATTCATTCCAGGAGGTATATCTTAGCTAAGAAAGGTCATATTTTATTCCAAAAAGTCAGACAATTTTTCTTTCCCTTTTCAGCACATATGAAGCATTGATAATATGAAACTTTCTGCACAAAACCCTTTATACACACTGTACATATCATTTGACTTTATTACAGTTCAAAGTGACAATATTTAGTGTACATATTCATTTATCTCCCATGAGCTAATTCCATGCTCCACTCTCCAAGTGGTAGCTGACAGGTCTATGGCATTACCCTGACTGACCTCTTTATTAACTGTGAAAACAGAAAAGTTTTAACAGGTGAACCCATCATGCCCAATGGGGAACCAAGCAGGCAGTCTCAGTCATCATTCATTCTCTCTACAAGTGCTCATGAATCAACAATTATAAGACACTTATGAAATACCTGTGATTTTCCTGACCAAATGGAGCCAGTTTCAAGTAACTATCCAATGGAAGTCATGACTTTAGTGATTTTTTAAATATTAAAAAAAAGGAAAAATAAAAGAAGAAAAAACCACCACTCTCCACAGGACAGTATTTGGAGATAATCTTGAAGTCAGCATCGTCTGTAATTAGTGGAAACAATATAAAAAGATTCATCTAGTCCACAGAGAGTGCCTGCAGTTTGTTGCTGGGCTCACCTTGATGGACCAAAGGAGAAGAGTTTGGACCAGTGTCCCAAAGAACTGAGTTCAAAATCATACCCAAGACAGTGGCTATTTGACCCTAGGCAATTCTCTTGTCTGCCTCATTTTTCTCCTTTGTAAATTGGCTGTTTAATTTTTTTTTTTAGATTTTTCAAGGCAGTGGGGTCAAGTGGCTTGCCCAAGACCACACAGCTAGGTAATTGGTAATTGTCTGAGGACAGATTTGAATCCAGGTCCTCCTGCCTCCAGGGCTGGTGCTCTATCCACTGTACCACCCAGCCACCTCTCTCCTTTGTAAATTGGAAAGGAGAAGACTAGCACCCATCTCCCAGAGTTGTTGAAAATATCAAATAGATTTTTAAAGCACACAACTTTAATAACTAGCTAATGAATGCCTTGATTATAAGAAGCTATGAAGAAAAAAGAGCCCTCAGTCCCTTGTGCTTGCCTCCTCCTTTCTCACTGACCATGGCAAGGTGACTGAAAAGGGAACAGAACATGATAGGAATAATAATAGTATTTATATATTATAGCAGTCATTTCAGGCTGGTCCGACTCTTTCTGGCACTATTTAGTGGTGTCTTAGCAAATTTACTATTGCAAATATATTGCAGTTTCTTTTACAGATTAGGAAACTGAGGCAAACAGGCTTAAGTGACTTGCCTAAAGTCACAGAATCTGAGAGCAGATTGGAACTCAGAAAGATGAGCCTCCCTGAAAGACAGTATTTATGGTACATAGTGTTTTTAGGTTTACAAAGCATTTCATAAATATTATCTCATTTGCTTCCCACAACCCTGGGAGGTAGGCATTATTATTATTCCCATTTTACAGATGAGGAAATTGAAGCAAACAAAGGCTAATTGACTTGCTCAGAGTAGCAAAGCTAGTATCTGAGGCTAAATTTGCACTCAGTTCTTCCTCTGTACAATTGCAGTGCTCTTGGAGTGGGTGTGTGGCCTAAGTTGCCTTATCAAACATATGGACCTCAAGATCACTTCAAACATTCATCCCTTGCAAGTTCTTCAGACATGAGATCTCTGACCAACACTTACTGTATTCCTGCCATATCCTATTTTTAGGGGCTTTTTGTGCAAGGGTTAAGTGGCTTGCCCAAGGCCACACAGCTAGGTAATTATGAAGTGTCTGAGGCTGGATTTGAACTCAGGTACTCCTGACTCCAGGGCAGATGCTGTATCCACTGTGCTACCTAGCTGCCTCTCCTTCCATATACTATTAAAGAAAATAAAATACACAGCATTTAAGGACATACTTACTATAAATGAAACCAGAAAGCAAATAAAAGTCAAGTGACCAAAAAGTAGAAGGAAGGTTCATGGCTTGTCTTTGTTTCTCGGTGCTTATCATGAATACTGCAAGGGGAGATGGCTAAGTGTCTCACAAATAAAACTTTTATTGGCTTTTATTGGCTTTTATTGCAAGGAATCCTTCTTCAATGTAACAATCCTTCAAAAGCTAGTGACACAATCCTGTCAGGTGATAAAGCACATCTTCCATTTCTTGACATAGAGATATTAGACTGGAGATATGGAATGAGACATGCATGTCTATGCTTAGTTGATATGTTGAAAATTTTTTCCTTGACTATGCATGTTTCTTGAAAAGGGGAGGTTCTGTTTTAAAGAGGGGTGGATTAGTGAGGGGGTCAAACAAAAAGAGACCAAAAAAGTTAGGGACTAAAGGGAATGAGATAAAAGCCTTTGATCAGCATCAAGGAACAGACCTTGGCTGTCCTGGAAGGAAATGTTCTCCCTCCTCATCTCCCCAGCACTGAGGGCAGCTAGATGGTGCAGTGGATAGAACATTGATTTTAGAGTCAGGAGAACAGGAGTTTTAATCCAGCCTCAAACATTTACTAGCTGTGTGGTCTTGGGAAAATCACTTAATCCTGATTGTCTTGCTTCCAGGACCACCTGAAGTCATCCTGATTCCTATCTAGCCACTGGAACCAGATGACTCCAGAGGAGAAAGTGAGGCTGGTGATGTAGCACTACCTCCCTGCACTTAAATCCAATTCATGTTCTTGTCATGGGATCACTGCCCTGATGTCATTGCCTTCTTCAAAAATGAAGGCCAACATTTCCCAGTTGAAAAATGGTCAAAGGATAGGAAAAGGCAATTTATAGATGAGGAGATCAACGTGATCCATAGTCATATGAAAAATAGCTCTAAATCATTACTTTTTTTAGGTTTTTGCAAGGCAATGAGGCTAAGTGACTTGCCCAAGACCACACAGCTAGGTAATTAGTAAGTGTCTGAGGCCGGATTTGAACTCAGGTACTCCTGATTCCAGGGCCAGTGCTCTATCCACTGCAGCACCTAGCTGCCCCAGCAATCATTGCTTATTAGAGAAATGCAAATTAAAGCTTATGTGAGGTACCACCTCACACCTCTCAGGCTGACCAATATGACCAGAAAGGATAATGATCATTGTTGTAAGGGTTGTGGAAAATCTGGGACACTATTGCACTGTTGGTGGAGCCCTGAACTCATCCAACCTTTCTGGAGAGAAATTTGGAACTTTGCCCAAAGGGCAACAAAAATGTGCATTCCCTTTGATCCAGCAATACCACTACTGGGTCTATACCCTGAAGAGATGATGAAAAAGGATAAAAACATCACTTGTGCAAAAATATTCATAGCAGCCTTGTTTGTGGTGAAATTGGAAATCAAGTAAATGTCCTTAAATTGGGGAATGGCTTAGCAAACTGTGGTATATGTATGGCATGGAACACTATTGTTCTACTAGAAACCAGGAGGGATGGGAATTCAGGGAATCCTGGAGAGATTTGCATGAACTGATGCTGAGTGAGATGAACAGAACCAGAAAAATACTGTACACCCTAACGGCAACATGGGGGTGATGACCAACCTTGATGGACTTGCTCATTCCATCAGTGCAACAACCAGGGACAATTTGGGGCTGTTTGCAATGGAGAATACCACCTGTATTCAGAGAAACAACTGTGGAGTCTGAACAAAGACCAAGGACTATTACCTTAAATTTAGAAAAAGCCTGATATCTTATTGTCTGCTCTTGCTATCTCTTATATTTTATATTTCTTCCTTAAGGATATGATTTCCCTCTCATCACATTCAGTTTGGATCAATGTATACCATGGAAACAAAGTAAAGACTGACAGATTGCCTTCTGTGGGAGGTGGGGGGAGGGAAGTCAGATGGGGGAAAATTGTAAAACTCAAAATAAATAAAATCTTAAAAATAATTCAAAAAGAATGCTAAAGATTAGCTTGAATGACATGTTACTTGAAATCACTGAATATTAAAGTATTTTAGTACTTTAAAAAATTAAGGCCATACAATACTCAAAACTTAGTATAGTGATCAACATATAGCAGGTACTTAGTAAATTCATGAGAATGATAATGATGACATAGGTTATATGAGGCCTTTTTTCCTCAGAAAAGTAAGAAACAAGGTCATTTGTTGAAAGTGGCAATGGTAGTTGCTAGATCTTGAGGAGAGAAGAAAAGGTTTGGACTATTTCCACTACTTTACTGTTTATTCTTCTTCTGTTGCAACTATTACTATTATTCTTCTCATCTTTCCTCCCCCTTCACTTCTTCTTCCTTCTCCTCCATCATCATCATTCTTCTTTTGTTCTTCTTTCTTCTTGTTCTCTTCTTCTTTTGCTTTTTCTTCTTTTGCTTCTTCTGCTTCTGCTTCTCCTTTTTCCTTTCCTCTTTCATTCAGTCCTCAACACACATAAACATAGAACTATGGTGAGGGTGTGTATGAGAGTATTCATTATATCCTGATATAGGTCAGTCCAGTTTTATATAGTATATTTTATATAGCTCTGTTTTGGGGGGTTGTTTTTATTATTGTAAGCCATGTCTACATTGCTCTCTTTAACCTCTAATTATCCTAGCTTTTATTTATTCCTTGAGAAAAAAATAGAGAAAAGTGAGTCTCTCTTCCACTTAATAGGCTTTCAGATATTTTAAGAGTTATCATAATACAGACATACATATACATACATACATACATACACACATATTCCATATAAATCTTCATCTGTTCTTGCTATTGATCCTCATTTTACATGAGCTCATGGCCCTTCCCCCTTCTGGTTACCTTCCTCTGAATATCCTCTAGCAAATGAGTCATCCCCCCCCCAAAAAAAATCATGATACTCAGAACTGAACAAAACTCTCTACTTACATTCTGCCTTGGGAAGATTGCTGGAGGACTCTGCCCATATTCCTTAATACTGTGTCTGTCAATGTAGCAAAATTCAAGTTAACTTTCCTCTTGATCATATTACTCGTTTGATTCCTATTAAGTTTGCCATCCAAGGAATTCTCTGAATCTTTTTCTTCTTCTTTTAGACAAATGGTTATCTGATTATATGCCTCAACTAAAGTGGCTTTTTAAAAGTTCAATTGCAAATCTTCACCCTCATCCTTATCAATTTTCATCCTTACAGGACCTGTCTCTTTCCCCACTGCATATGAATCTGTAGTAGATTGAAGGCATTAGTGTTCTAAAGAGTTAAAGCTTAATTCCATTGTTTGATTTGCTCCCTGTTGTCTGCTTTGTCATACCGAAGCAATTGAACATGTTGCTGTTTGATTTCTGATTTCTGCCTGGTCTATTGGGAGAATTCCCTGATGGGGGTGGGGAAGGTGGGGGAGGAGTCTGAGCCAAGTATCACCCCACTGTTGGACCTAAGAAGCAATGTGATTCCAAAGTCAAGTGAGATACCTGTTATACACAGGCAGTCTGGTTAATAGATAAATGGGTTTTAATAACTCAAAGAAATGTAAACAATGATTAAATGACTGGATTAATGATAGAGACTCAATCCCAAAGAGGAAATGGAGACATGAGGACCAGTTGAAAGATACTGGGGGCAATCAGACCACCACATCCACAACATGCAAAGATGGCTTTCATTGGAGCATTGAAGGAGGGAAAAGGATCATTGCAGGGGAATGTGGTATTTTATGACATTGACTAATATTGGTGCATGTCAGTGGTTTAGTATATTTCAAGAGGGAAAAGGAGATCCCCAAGAGCTTCAGGGTTTGAAAATGATGTGCCTCAATTGTATGAGATTTCTATGAAAGATCCAGATCTCTCTGTCTCTCCTTTATATAATTCATTAGGAAGCAAATGGGATAGTGTGGGAAAGCCATGTGCTCATTCTCTAGGAGTTCTATATCACAGGATGTAGACATCCAATGAATCTACCACCTCCTTTGATAGAAGACACTCAACTCTAATTCTCATATAAGAACCAACATTAATAAGATTTAGAAAGCTCTTTACATGCATTTATTATCTCATCTGATCCTCATAATAACCATTCAAAGGAGCTGCTTTTATTATCCCTATATTACAAATGGGAAAACTGGAGCTGAAATCATTTAAATGACTTGACTAGAAACATACAACTAAAAAGTATCTGGAGAAGGATTTGGACTCATATATTCCTGTCTCCAAGTTCAGTGCTCTTACCACTGAACCACTTCCCAGGCTTATCTTGTCTAGAAAGGATAGTAAGGATCCAGTTTCAGGAACATTAACTCCTTTGATTCAGGTTTCCTCACCATTTCCATAAGTCTGTTGTCTGGGCCCTTTGACAGTCCTTTAAATTTCCCCATTTAATGGGGCTGGTATTGCAGGAGGGTTGAGTGGTAGTCCTGGCTGCATGCCTTAAATGACAATAATCTGATGCCGGTTTCTGCCTTCATAAACTGATGGGTGTGTTTGAGGGTGCAAATAGAACTGGAGAATGCCCCAAATGTGCAAATGGAACCAAATGAAGCCTATGATCCTTCTTGCATTAAAAACTTCAGCAAGTTTAAGACTGATATCTCTGCAATATTACACTCTTCCTGCTTTGAATTTTGTCTTTATGGGTAAATTAAATGATGGACTGCCATAATTCATGCTGACTATTGAGAATCTTAAAAGCATTATTAATAAAATCCAAACCATAAGATTCTTTCAGAGTCAGTTCATTCCCCCCTCTAGGCAAACTTTAGAGTTCTTGTCAGAAATGTATATCTATGATGTATTAAAATATTTTAATTTCTCTGTCTAATATCAGTCATTGGCATTCATTCCTTTCCTCCTGTGCACAATAGAAATGGATCAAAGGTCATTAATAATCAGTTATCACTTAAAGATGAAAAATTAGGAAATATTAAAAATATTTTTAAAAACATATAGAAAATGTCTATATGTTATAGGCCTGAGTAAAGGCTTTTATTGTTCCCTAGAAGAAATTCCTGTAAGTACCATCTTCCTTTTATCTTCCCTGACTGTCCCTTACACACACACACACACACACACACACACACACACACAGAGAGAGAGAGAGAGAGAGAGAGAGAGAGAGAGAGAGAGAGAGAACATTGTTTCCAAAAGAATACAGATGCCATTGGAAACAATCCCGCAGCACCTGGAATAAAATTTATTTCCACCATGTGTTGCTGCCATCCTTGCCGATGTCAGTCTGAAGTCCTCTTGGGACAAACATTGCTGTGATTGTTGCTTTTAGAACTGATATTGGACTTTCTGCAAGTTCCTCAAGGGACAACAACCTTCCTCTGGTGTCTCAATGCTCATTCCTGTGAAGAAGATAGACCAATGGAACTACCCAACAGGAAAAAGAGGGTGTGATCTCAAAAGATTTGCCCTCCCTAATTCCCAAGGGTTAAAGAACCAGAGGAGTGAAAAATGCTTCTTTCTACTGTAAACTTTTCTATATCATGACACCTATTACTTACACCACCATTTACAATAGGAGAAGATGGGCTTGCCACATGATAAGGGTAAGTGACAAGAAATGACATGCCTTGATGTTCCTCTGGATCCTCTGATTTCAGAAGGAACAAGGAAAAGTTCCAGTGTATTTGAGATACATTTTTGGTCAGATTTAAAGGTTTGGACATGGATAAGAAGCAGTTGTCATCTTTCATTGGATGGTCAAACATGGGTGGTTTGTGATCCATAGAAAGAACAGACAAATACATTTTTAAAAATAGTTCTATCAGGGTGGCTAGGTGGCGCACCGGCCTTGGAGTCAGGAGTACCTGGGTTCAAATCCGACCTCAGACACTTAATAATTACCTAACTGTGTGGCCTTGGGCAAGCCACTTAACCCCATTTGCCTTGAAAAAATCTAAAAAAAACCCCAAAAAACAAAACAAAAAAAATAGTTCTATCACCTCTTCTGAATATATATCATTAGTCTATAATCCTCTTTGTTTGATTTATCCTTCCCTCATATAAGCATTAGAACAATATTTACCTCATCAAAGGAATCAATTAAGATGTTTTTCTTAAATTAATCCTGTCTAATTTGTGTGTTTATAACTGGGTCTTTAAATAGTTAGCAACTTTCACCTATAAGAATGATAGTTCAAAATGTTGGTAGTGAAGTTTTATTTTCTATGACTGTAATGCTTCACAGGTGATCTGGTTTAATTGATCCTCATGTCACATTGTCTAAAAATATTTTTTAAACTCCACTTCTCCTTCTTTTATGAATTGATACTGTTTATAAATGTCCACCATTGGTTGCAGGTATGTACTAAATATTTGAGACCAGATCCAGATAATGATCTAATTTCTTGGATACTTAAGGAATAGATAGACCCTATAGCTAAGTCCCTCCCTATCATGCTGTATGAAAGTAAAAGTCTCTTGAAAGTAGGATTAAGGCAGTGTTTAGACAAAGTAAGAGTCAGGAGGAAAGGAGGGAAAAATATAGTGGTGACCTAGTAATTACAGTTGTTACTTTAATTTTTAGAATTATAAATTTATTTACACAAAAAATTTTGTGATACTCTTTTTCTAGTACATTTAGTATAAAGTTTGTGGAAGAATGGTTTCAGTCATAGAGAGTATATCTGAAAAAGACATATCTCACAGTTCCTGGAAAGCCTTTTACTATAATTCTTAATATATTTCCCTTTGACATGGATCATCTCTGCAGATTCAATTATCATATCTATGTCTATTTATAATCTTCAGTCTCTCTCCTTATCTTCAGTCTCTCATCATCAATTTTTTTTGTATATCTTGAAATGAATGATGCATATATTTCTCAGCTTTACTACTAAGGGTAATTATACGACACAATGGGTAAATCTTGTAGTTGAGAAGACTTGGGTTCAAATCTTGCCTCAGATATGCTTTTTTAATTGTGAGACCCTGGATAAGTCAAAACTTCTCTGAGTGTCAGCTTTCTTATCTATGAAATAGTGATAATAATATCACCTTTCTCACAAGGTTGTTATAAGAATCATATAACATGTGTAGAGCACTTTATGAATACTAAAGATTTATATATATATATATATGAATATATATGTAAGTTGTTGTTAATTGCAATAGTAGCAATATTGAAGGCAACAATAGTAGAAGTAGCAGAAACAGGAGAAATAATAATAGTAATAGATGCAGTAGTAGTAGTAGTGGTGGTGGTAGTAGTAGTGTTAGTAGTGTTAGTAGTAGTAGTAGCAGCAGTAGCAATGGTAGTAGCAGTGGTGGTAGTAGTAGAAGTAGTAGTTGTGGTGGTAGTAGTAGTAGTAGTGGTAGTATTAGTAGTAACAGCAGCAACAGCAGCAGCAGTAGTAGCAGCAGCAATAATAGTAGTAGTAGTACTGGTAGTAGTAGCAGTACTAGCAGTAGTAATAGAAGCAGCAAGTAAATAGTAGCAACAGTGGTAGTAGTAATAGTACAGTAGTAATAGTAGTAGTAGCAGTAGTATTTTTCAATTTTCAAAACAGAATTCAATACAGAAACCAAACCATCCTCTCTTCTCAAATTTCCAAATGCCATTGAGGGCACCTGCCTTCGCCCACTCACTCAAGCTCAGAACCTCAGTGTCATTCTCCACCTGTCATGCCCACACCCCACATAGCCTATCTATCAGCAAGTTTGAGCATTCCTACCTTCTCAAAATCTCTTGCATATGTTCCTTCCTCTTCATATACAAAACCACTCCCTGAGTACATGCCCACATTATCTCATGCCTGGACTATTGTGACCTTCTGAAAGTTGGTGTCCCCACTCCCATCCATTCTCCATGCAGTTACCAAAATAATCTCTGTAAGTGTAAGTCTGTCAATGATCAATAAAAATCCTTTGGCTCCACATTACAAGTGGAAATGCTCCATTTGACTTTTTTTTAGTTTTTTTTGAAAGGCAATGGGGTTAAGTGGCTTGCTCAAGGCCACACAGCTAGGTAATTATTAAGTGTCTGAGGCCGGATTTGAACTCAGGTACTCCTGACTCCAGGGCCAGTGCTTTATCCACTGCGCCACCTAGCCACCCCTCCATTTGACTTTTAAAACTCTTTACAGTCTGGTTAATTCTGCCTTTCCTGTATTGCTAAACTTCTTAATCATCCTTCCCACTATTCAAGATTGGGTATATTGACTTTCTTCCTATTCTTGCATATAACTCAATCTCTGGAAAACAGCAAATTGACCAATTGGGTTGAACTCAGAGATTGAAAAAGAGTGCAAAATTTGTAAGACAATGTAGGCTCAATCTATACCAACTTGCTTACTATCTCAGGAGATGTGGAAATGAAGGAGATTTGGAATGCAACTTTTTAAAATGGTTATTAAAATTATCTTTCTATGTAATTGGGAAAAAATAAGATAACATTTTTTAAAAGTTTAAAGAAAATGTAGACCAGAGTAAGAGTGTGAGAGCTTTGAAATGCTATGCTTGAATTTGTATTTTATATGTTGGAAACCACTGAACCTCCTTCTAAAGGACAATGACCATCAGAAATTGCTTTTAGGTAGATTCCTTTTATAGTATTGTGAAAGATAGACAAACAATAAACAGGAAACATAGAGTTCATATAGGAGATTAGTTTTATAGTCTAAAAGGTGAGGGCTTGAATGAAGTTGATGGCTGAGTGGAGTGAAGGAGCCAGAGGCAAGATATATTGAGAAAGTAGATTGGCAAAAATTTCCATTGGGGAGAAATAATAACAGTCATTCAACAGTAGAGACAATTCAAATATTCTAATGCAAAATCCAGCACTTTTGCCATTGCACAATACAGTGCTCTAAGATGGAGACTAGACTTTTAAATTTAAACTTAAATTTTTAATTTTTAATTAACCTTTAATCTTTAAAATTGAATTTTAAAGAGGAATCTAGGAAAAGTCATTCTTGGTAAATAGTTACTTAAACCTTTCTTTCAGATCTCCAGTGGAGGAACACCGAATTACTCAGGTTTCATAGGGGATAGATGTTCAGATACAGGTTTGTCCAAGTAGCCTCTGAATGTTTTACAACTCAGATATTTCATTTTGCTATTGAGAAAATAGACTAAAGTAAGGATAACAGTTGTTCAAGATCCCACAGGTATTGATTTTAGAACCAAGACTGGAAGTCTGATCTTGAAACTCTTAACTCAGGTCGGCTTGGTGGCGCAGTGGATAAAGCAATGCCCCTGGAGTCAGGAATGCCTGGGTTCAAATCCGGTCTCAGACACTTAATAATTACCTAGCTGTGTGGCCTTGGGCAAGCCATTTAACCCCATTTGCCTTGAAAAAACATAAAAAAGAAAAGAAAAAGAAAAAGAAACTCTTAACTCCTGTCATATGATCCAACAGTCTTTATGAAGGATCCAGAATTAAAGAGGTTGTCTCCAAATAAACTTGCACAGAAATAAGGGAGTCCTGTTTCCTGAGTTGCCTAAAGTCTCCCTCTAAAAGTGACATGATGGGGATTTGCAAGGATTCCTTCTTTTTTGTATTCAGCCTGTGGCAGGGACAGCACATGGATTTCTTCAATGGATAAATCGAAAAATTAATCTTTTGTATATAGGTAACATCTCACTTTCATCTTCACTCTGAGATCTCATGATTTCTTTGCTGAGCTCTAGCTGTATGTAAGACACTGTTCAAGGTGCTGTGCTAGATAATACTGTTGTTTTGTGAGTTTGTTTTGTTGTTGTTTTGGTAAGGCAATGGGGTTAAGTGACTTGCCCAAGGTCACACAGCTAGGTAATTATTATGTGTCTGAGGCCGGATTTGAACTCAGATCCTCCTGACTCCAGGGCCAGTGCTCTATCCACTGTGCCACCTAGCTGCCCCTCTGTGAGTTTGTTTTTGAAGGGAATATTGCATAATAAAGTTTCCTCTGCCACTGGTATTCACTCACTCTGCAAATTGCCTAAGAGTTGAGAGATTAAGTGAATTGCCTATGATTTTACAGCTGATATGTGACTAAGGGAATCTGAACCCAAGTCTTCCCAGCTCCAAAGTGAGCCCTCTGTCTTTTTCACCACATTGCCTTTCAAAATAAATAATAAGATTGTATTTAGAGTAAATCATGTGTGAGACTGGAAAGATAAATCCCCAAATTAGTAATGTTAGAAAACACAGTTTATGCCCATCATTTAGCCTAATTGATTGTCCATTAAATACCCAATAGGAAGAGATAGTTCATTTTCCACTACAGTGGAGAATAATGAATTACAGGACTGAAAATCTAGGACTAACAAACAGGTTTATTGGGTGAATTTATAATCTCAACAAATGGAGCATAGCACAAAACAATCCACCGGAGGGATATCTCCTAGACTTGTCATCATTTTGCTCTCATTCAGCCTGAACCTTGGGGGTGAATTCCTATACAGCAAAACCAAGAACAGGAAATACAATCATAAGGTTATAGCAGTGATTACTTTATTAACAAGTCAGTGCTCATTTTCCTGTCAAGCAAGATTCATGCAACAATTCTCCTGTTTTTATCATCTTTTATAGATTAATGGCATGAAAACAGAATGGTATGGTATCTTAGAGGCCCTCACACTATACCTGGATCTGGAATTAAGAAAAATATGGAGTGGAGAACTTTGTTTTTTTTGACCTTTCATAACCCTTGCAATGGCCTTCCTCTCTCTCGTCTACCTGGCCTGCTTACTACCTGCTTGGAGCCTCCAGGCAATTTTCTAATTTCCCTCTACTGTTTATATTCTTCCTTATGAAATACCTTAGGCTCTCCATCTTCCTGGACCACCTACTACTAGCAAAAGAAAATCTTCCTTCCAATACTTTCTCCTTGAGGGGCATTGTCACACTCTCTACCTTCCTCCCTCCTGACATAAATCAGACCCCTCAAACCCAATAATACATTTCTATATTTTACCTTAGACTCACTTAGTTAATTCAACAAGAATTTATTAATCACCTACTAAGGGCCAGGTGCTCTGGTAAGAATTGGAAACACAAAGACTAAAAATAATTATTTGTTAAAAAGAAAACAACCAGTTCTTGCTCTCAAGGAACTCACAGTCTAATTGGTGAGAATATTGGAAGGTGTGAACAAAATAAATACAATATTGATAAATCAGAGGGCAGTCTTAGAATGAAAGTCCAAAATATTTGTAAAGCCCTTGGAAAACCTTAAAATGGTAAATAAATGGTAGCTGTTATTGTTTTTTATGTTAAGTAGGTAGAGACAGCTGGTATAAAATAACCATCATTTATATTATATCAGTATGTAAAGCACTTTGCCATCATTATTTCTCTTGTGTCTCAAGATAACCCTTGTGATTTTGTACCACTGTGCTCATGTTTTCACCATGATCATTTTACAAAAGAAGAAACTGAATCATGAAGAAGTGAAGTCATATGCCCATAAGTGTTACCCAGTGAGCATCAGAAGCAGGGTTACAAGTAAGGTCTTTGCTTCTCCAAGGTCCACCCTCTCTCCATTCCATCTGGTTGAATAAACATTGAACTGGAGTTTTCTGTGTTTGGAGTCAGTGTGAGAGTTAAGAATCCAACCTTGGCCTTCAATTTGGGCGACTCCAGGCAAATCCCTTTATCTCTCTAAGACTTGATTTCCTTGTCTGTAAATTGAAACCAATAATATTCATACCACCTACCTTACAATTTTGATGTAAATAAAAAGTGCTTTGGAAACAGGAAAGGGTTATAACTTTGGTCCTTCTCTCTGCCACCTGTTCGACTCTTTTGCAGCTACTACCACTGTGTCCCAAGATCTTGTTTAATAAGATGGGATTGGGGCAGCTAGATGGCATAGTGGATAAAGCACCGGCCTTGGAGTCAGGAGTACCTGGGTTCAAATCCATTCTCAGACACTTAATAATTACCTAGCTGTGTGGCCTTGGGCAAGACACTTAACCCCATTTGCCTTGCAAAAACCTAAAAATAAATAAATAGATAGATAGATAGATAGATAGATAGATAGATAGATAGATAGGATGGGATTGGACGTGGTACCACCTCACATTCTAGGATGCACTTCACATGCCTTCCTAGGCCTTCACAGGTCACCTGGCATTCTGTTCATTCATTGAACTGACTAGACCGAGCAAAACTCAATAGGATGGCTTCTGGCTTTGCCTCCCTGGGGTTGCCACATTGTACTCTGATATGTGACTATGTCTCACATTCCCCACTTTGGAAGTGAAGAATGACTGCCCCCATTTCTTTGAAGACCATGTGATAATAATCATATCAGTAGCAATGACTATTATTTATATGGCACTTTAAGGTTTGCAAAGCAAATTCTGAACATTAACTCATTTTAACCTCTCAACAGCATGGAAGATAGGTCCTAATATTCCAATTTTCCAGATCAGGAAACAAAAGCTATAAGTAATTAAATGCCTTAGGCTGGATTTGAACTAAGATCTTCCTGACTCCAATCTCAGTGCTCTATCCACCATACTAACTGGATCTTTACAATCATTTATCAAGTGCTGATTATATTGAAAATCATAAATAGAACTTATGCAAATATGAAATTCTTCAGAAGCAAATGCTGTTATTAGCCTGAGGCAACTCAGCATCCATCCAAAAAAAAAAGAATTGAATCAAGGTCTCCTTCAGCCTTCTCCCTGGAAAAAGCTCCTTCTGGACAAAGTCCATGTTTCATTACACATTGATGTTGGATGTCATCCCAGGAAGCTTGAGTTGTGGCCTCTACCTTGGTCCTCAAGAGTCAACTGATGGTGCAGTATGACCTAGAGTGAGAGTTAGACCATCACTGGTCTTGAGTAAAGCCTTAAAAGCGTTTTTTTAAAAAAACATTCACTCTATATTGCATATGTTTATAAGATTATTTATGTTGGTTGGTGAGTAATAAGTCTGTAATAACAAAGGATCTTGTATCACTACATTTATCCAGATTCCATTAGGGGGCTTCCTTAGTCATCTTACCTCATCACATTTCCTGTATATCCCAGTACAGATTCTTTTTTTATTTCTAGCTGATTTTGCCTGAGGGAGTGGAGTCAGAGGATAAACAAACACAACTGCACTTTCCTATTCAGACTTGATGATGGAAGGAATCTAATGAAATAAAGCAATGAGATGGTAGAAAAGAGCTGTATCATCTAATGACCTTCAGAATCTGTAAAACTAGAGATTGCCTGCCAGGCATCAATTTCCTACAGATGGAGATTACTTCTAGTTCAGAAACAGAAAGGAAATGGAAACTCTCCTGTGTTTCCAGTAGTAGAAGAAGAGGATAATCCTTAGCTCCAGACCAGAGAGGAAAACAGAGCAGGGAGAAGATGGAGTTGAGAAGTCACAATGACTTTAAAATCTAAAGGAGCTAGTGTGAAATGAATTGAGCTTTTGCTTTCATGTTGTGATTTCTGCTGTTTTTCTCCATTGGAGGAAGGGAGAGAAAACAATGAGGTGAACAGGATTCCAGTAGCCTTGGACATTGCTGGTAAAACTTAGAGTTTTTTTTCAATCAAGAGATGCTAATTATATAGCTAATGCCCCTCAGAAATCCATTTTTTGCTTTCATCAAGATCTTCCTACTTGAAATGTTAGGGGCTCTTGGACCAAAGATCCCTAATATCTCATCCATATATAAATCCAATGACCCTATATTTTACCAATAACTCCAGAAAACTGAGTCATAGCTTTTCTAAAATGCAGAAGTCATTTTAGCATGCCAAAAATGAACTATGAGGGGCCAGATAGGTGGCACAGCAGATAGAGCATGGACCCTGGAGTCAGTAGGATCTGAATTCAAATATGACCTCAGACATTTCATTACCTAGCAGTATGACCATGGGCAAGTCACTTAACCCCCTTGCCTTGCAAAAACAAAAAAATGAATCATAGATCATTGCATTGAGAACTTCCAATGGCTGAGACAGGAGTTGCATAAAATCTTGTTGAGAATGATATATGGTTTATGCCATTCTTTTGTCTCCAGACTATATGAAGCATTCTTCATCCCAGGGGAAGCAGGGACAATATCTTGATTTTACTAGCAATGTCATAATGCCATGCATAACAGGGTGACAGTGACAAGCCAATGCAGTCAGATTTTTATCATTGCTTTCGAGGTGGGTCAGCAGGCTATCCACAATCTCTTCAACTAGAGATAGATTTTGCAATCTTAGCCTTTCTTACATCTTATCCAGTAAAACTTAAACAACTACCTGGCTGCAGTTTTGGGATGTCCAGCTAAGCAAATAACTGGGCCAGCCTTGGATGACTTGGCATAATCACTGGGCTAAAAAAGAGCTTCATTTTGTAAATGGATAATTTGGCAGCAATCTGACGTTCTTGCCTAGCCAAAAAATCTTACAATTGGAAATGTAGCTGATGCTTCTCTTGTGCTATTCATCACAGTTCAACCCTCTTTGAAATAAGACAACCTAGAAAATCTGAATCTATACTCCAGATTCAATTCAACTGAATTCAGCATGCATTTATTATGCAAGTCTTCTGTCTGGAACCCTATGGTGGGTGATAGGGTTACAAGGATAGAAAGAGGAGACCACTTTCCTCAGGGAGTTGACATTCTATTGTAGGATGTATCTAGTCACAGATGAGTCTTGGAATCAAGTTTCACTCAGGTGCTTCATGCACCTCATATATAAACCACTGACTCCCTGGGAACCTTGACAAGAGAGGAGAATGCAGAATATTATTAGTATGCTGATCAATATTTTTAATCTTACTTTTCAAATTTGAATTGATGAACAGTATAATCCTGTGAGCCTCATTGTCCTAGTCTTAAAGAAAAAGGAGTCTGAAAGGAGTGTAACTGATTTTTCTATGACATTTTAAGATTTGCCAATGTATCCATGCACTCATTGGTCTTCATAGAAAGTCTATGAAAGACACACTGCAGCTCACCATCAGACTATTATACTGAGAAGTAAATAAAGGCTTACAGAAGATGCCACTCATTCATAGAGACCTCCTTACTAAACATCAGGAACAAGGTGGAAAGGAGTGAAAATTATACTCCAAATTCAGCTGGCATTCTTCTTCACTATGCTGCCTCTCCATGTAGTCTAAAAAATCCAGGTTGAGAAAAAATAAGAGTGTAACTAAAAACATAGGGATTAATGAACACTTCAAAGGTATAGAGGGTTCTAAAAATGTATTTAAACTAAGAATTCTTAATCTATGATCCATAGCCACCCTTCACCCCCCAAGTGTCCATGAATAGATTTCAAAATGTCTATGACCTTTAAGGAGGTAAGAAATGACACCTCTATTTTCAATGAACTCTAAAAAATAAAATTAATTAAGCATTAAATAAATATATACACAAATATAATTAAGAACATATAAATGTATGTTTATAGTCTGAGAAGAGATCTCTGTTTCACTGCACTACTAAATAAGTCCATGATACAAAAAAGGTTAAGAACTCCTGGTTGAGAAACTTGTCCAACGTGAGTCATCTTTAATTTATTATGAGATAGTAAGTCATTTTTATAGAGCTGCATTTTTATCCAACTCCCAGCACAAGGATTTACCAAGAGTGGGGGGGGGGTTAATTAATATGTGTTGAATTAAATTTTATTTTTTATAGAACCAAAGGATCTCAAAGAAAGAAGGGAAATCTTGGGGAATATAGTCCAAAGTATATCTGACCAGGAATCCTGTCCCTGACAAACAGTCCTCTGATCTTTATTTCCATATTCCATCCACTTTCCTTAAAAAAAGACATTCTAACATCTGCACATAATCTCTCTTCTAGGATTTCTTCTATTCCTCACAATATTTCAAGTCAGTGATGGTGGTTCAATACTCACATCTACTACCCTACTCATGACTATTACATGGGGAAAAGCATCAGATTTTTCTCAGTCATGCCTAGAATTTATAGCCTTGTAGCCATTGCATCCCTCTGGTAGATGTGTAATGGAGGCATTCTTGGACAAAGCATAAGACATACTGGGTTGGGATCTTGGCACACTACTAACTGGCTGTGTGACCCTGATCAAGTCAAATAGCTCTTTCTTTGTATGCTTGGTGCTTTGCATCGAGTTGGTGTCTATAAATATCTATAGACTCATAATCCTTTTGGGCTTCAGTATTGGGGGGGGAGTGTTGCAAGGCAGCCATGTAATTATTCAGTGTCTGATGCTGGATTTGAATTCAGGTCCTCCTGACTCCAGTGTCAGTGCTCTATCCACTGCACTACCTAGCTGCCCCAAACTTCAATATTCTTTTTTTCTTAGCTTTTGCAGGGCAATGGGGTGAAGTGGCTTGCCCAAGGCCATACAACTAGGTAATTATTAAGTGTCTGAGGCTGGATTTGAACTCAGTCAGGTACTCCTGACTCTAGGGCCAATGCTCTATTCACTGTGCAACCCAGCTGCCCCACTGCATCACCCAGCCACCCCAAACTTCAATATTCTTAAAGGAAAAATGCAGCACTTGTCTACTCTACTTAACACAAAAGGCTATTATAAAACTCAAATGAGACCAGGTGTATACAAAGAAGTGGAAATGTCAGCAAATTATATTGAATTGAAAGGTCAGGCTTTTAGAGGTGAACCTCCCAAAACCTAAATTTGAAAACCCAATACTCTAGTCTCAAACCTAAGATCAGGAAAACCTTTTCTGTTCCATTTTTTTCCCCTGTCTTGTTAACATGGCAGATAAAGTTTGGAAGACAGACTGAATCTGCAGATAAGGGAAAGATGCTGATAGGGATAGATTACATCCAACTTACAAAATCTCTATACAGAATGATTGCAATGGGGAAGAGAGATGGACAAAACTGGACAGCTACAAGGAGAAGGAGATTATTAGCAGAGAGAAGCCGATAGAACAAGACAGATGACCTAAGGCTGCAATCAGAGAGAATCAGAGAGGCAGAAGAAAGAGGAAAGGAACACTAAATCATAGTAATTTTGCTATCAGGTAAGAGCTTATTGAATCTAACTTCATATGTGAAACTAAAAATTAATCATGGTAATTATTTCACTAAGGATTCAAAATACCTTTGAAAAATGGAGTCTTTGGTTCTTTGGAAAATTTAGCTTACCTAATTTAAACTGGACTTCCTTTTATTTATTCTAATTGATTCTCTATTCTAATGTCCTCTCCAAGAGATTTTTTTCTCAAATTTTCTCTTCTCTTCTCAGACCTCCTATCCCTCTGCTGAAGATTTAACTTTGTACTTTATTGAGAATTATCTTTCCATATTCCTGAACAAGGATAATAACCTGGAGTCAGTTCAAGCTGGCTTTTAAGAGAGTCAGTTGTTCAGTTTTCAGTGTGAATAATAACAGAAATCAGCAAACTCTACAAATTTGGGTCTGATTTATTGTCTTGTTGATTATGTAGTATTAAAAAAGTAAAGGAGAAACCATTAATAATTTAGAATTATTTAAAAAATATATTGTACATATACATTTACTTCCAAAAAAACAGATGTTAAATATTTATCAATCTACTCCTGCTCATACCAGAATCCCAAATATCATTGAAGTTTCAGCCCAAGTGCCATTTCTTCATGAAACTATCTTCACGCTCTCAAGCGTGAGTTTCCTCTTTCCCAAAACTGATTAATATTTATTTTGAATTTATTTTGAAAATCTTATATAGATCTATGTTGTGTTTTTGTTAAAATATATGAGGATGATGGCAGGTTCTATTTCTTTTTTCCCCCACTGTATTTCCAGTACCTGGCATAATTATTCTCATTGATTTTTTAGTCATTGTCCAATTTTGGAGAGAGAAATGATTATATTAAAATTGATGGACTGAGAAGAATAGAATCATTACTGAGGATCCAGTAAATCAAGATGCTCTACTTGCCCAGATACATTGGAAAGATCTTTGCCATTTGGCCAAGTTGACTCTCTATGCCAATCTCTCCTACTTGTTAACTATATGATGTTAGGTAGGTCATCACTTCTCTGGGATTTGCCTTCTTTTCTACAAAATGGGGAAACTATCATACAATAATAACAATAATAATTTTTTTAGAAATTAAAAGAAATCCTGTCAAGACTTTTATTCAAAACTTTAAGATATTAGAGAAAGATTCTTTAAAACAGATTGTGATATGATGGATTAGATTAACAACCAAGGAGCATTTATGAAGTAGCTCAAAAAGAGACCAAAGTACCTTCATTTCCAAAGGTCAATCAAACTATAAATAACCTTTCATCCAACAGAATCATTAGAAAGGGGGAACAGACTTTATGTACAAAAATATCTCTAGCAGCTCTTTTTGTGGTGGCAAAGAATTGAAAATTGAGGGGATGCCCATCATTTGGGGAATGATGAACAAAGTGAGGCATAGGAATGTAATGGAGTACTGTTATGCTATAAGTAATGATAAGCAAACAGATTTCAGAAAAACCTAGAAAGGTTTCCATTAACTGATACGAAATAAAGTGAGTAGAATTAGGAGAACATTGTACATAGTTTCAGGAACATTGTGTGATGATCAACAATGATGAACTTAGCTCTTCCCAGAAAAGTAATAATCTAAGACAATTCCAAAAGACTCATGAAAAATGCTATCCACATCCAGAGAAAGAACTAATGGAGTCTGAATAGAGATCAAAGCATAGCATTTTCACTTTCTTTATTTTTCAGGGTTTTTTTCTTTTATTCTGTTTCTTCTTTCACAATATGACTAATATGGAAATATGTTTTACATTATTGCACATATATAACCTATATCAAATTGCTTACTGTCTTAAGGAGAGGGAAGAAAAGAAGGGAAAAAATTTGGAACTCAAAATTTTATATAAAAAATAATGTTAAAAATTGTCTTTATATGTAATTAAAAATACTATTTAAGGGGGGGGAGAAAGTTTCTGCTCTCAAGGAGCTCACAATCTATAGGTGGAAAACTACAACCAAACAAAGATGTACAAACAAGCTATATACAAGATACACAAGAAGAAAAGTTTCTTTGGGTTTTGCCTTTGATTTCTGCCAGCTTAATAAATTGGAAAATGATAAACAAGATTTGAAGTTCATTCTGCCTTCAGATAAAGGTTTTTAAATTAGGATTCAAAGAACCATAAAGTATCTCTAAGAGATTTCTCAGGAGGAGTGGAGCATGGACTTGGATGAGGAAAAAAAATTCACATGTTTATTTTTCTTAACTAACTGAAATTTAGCATCCCTTCAATTATTAAAGCACAGTTCAGAGCAATACAAACATTTCAGCACAGAAAAAAAGATTAAGAAACTGATCTAAGCTATTGGGTATTTCTATTATTCTTGAGAATGAAGCAATCACAGACCTGGAAAGAAGGGTCTGCCATCTTCTGGAATCTCTCTGCATTAACCCCTTCAGAGATGGCACTAGGAAGGGCCTTCTTGCCTCTTTAGTTCCTCCCTACCAAGTCTAGTTGTCATGACCACTGTAACTAGGTTAGGAAATGGAGTCATTTTTCCATTGTTTCTCCTGAATCTGCAGGTCTCTAATGACTGTACTAAGAGGAAATGGGCATCCATGAAGAGATCAAAGTGTCATGTCATTTCATATACCATTAGTATTCTTGAATCTATGGAGATCCCTCCCCCATACAGGGTCTCCATTCTGCCCAAATTTCTATAATAAATGCCTAACCATTTTGAGCAAGTCAGAAGACCCTTGGGATACCACATGAATTCAGGAATCACTGTGGACATTGGGAGAGGAGTGGTTATTTCTTTCCCATCAATAGCATGGATGGGAAGAGAGCTGGGAATACATACAGGAGTCACCTGAATTTGAAAAATTATCTGTAACACTTAAGCAAGGCAAGGCAAGGCAATTTGCTTCTCATGAGAGTATTAGATTCACAGCCTAGTCTCAAATGGTTGTTTGTAAGAAAAGTATCCAAGAAATGGGAGCAGTGCTGATGAAAATACACTTTCTCTCAGTAACATTTATAGGGTCATCAGTCTGAGATTCATAAGAGCCAGTGAGTTAACATAGACCAACTGCTTCATATTCTTACCTAGGAAAGGATAGGGGTCTTAGAAGCTAGGCAGTGCAGTGGGTAAAGTTGAACTTTGTGTTAGGAAGATTTGAGTTTTAATTCTACTTCAGACACTTACTGCATTAGTCAAGTCATTGAAAAAGCATTAATTTCCTCATCTGTAAAATGCAGATAATAAGGGAACCTAGCTCCCACAGTTACTGTGAAAATCAAATGAAACAATATATGTAAACTGTTTTGCAAACATTAAAATGCAAGATAAATCATGTCTTGCCTGGTAAATTGCCTTCTGTGGGGGTTGAGGGGAGGGAAGTAAGATTAGGGGAAAAATTGTAAAACTCAAGATAAGTAAAATATTTAAAAAGAAAAAAATTATGTCTTGCATATATGTGCTGCTTTTACAAAGACCAGGAATGGCAGACTCCCATCTTTCCTAGACTTCTCCAAACCCCTTCTATGTCCTGTCAATTGTATCTCTTGGGAATGAATTAGATGAGCTATTTAAATTAATGAGGACCACTAGAATTGAGAAGCACTGAAGGATAGAAGATGACAGCCTTGTGAATATATGTCCCCCAGTTAGACCAATCTCAACTTGGGTTTTCAGATTGTTGTTCAGTCACTTTTCAATTGGGTCTAACTTTTTGCATCCTAATGTGGAGTTTTCATGGCAAAGATACTGGAGTAGTTTGCCATTTCCTTCTTAGGAAATTTTAAAGATGAGAAAACTGAAGCAGAGGGTTAAATGACTTCCCCAAGATCACATAGCTTGCTGAGACCAAATTTGAACTTGGAAAGATGAGTCTTTCTGACTACAAGTCTGGAACTTTACTGCACCACCTAACTGCCTATTCATCAGAGCTCAAACATCACCCTCCCTCAGGTGCCATCCTTTATCTTCCAGAGAGCGACAATCATCTTGACCTTTCAGACTTCATCTGTGTTGTTTTAGCCTTCATAAAACCTAATATGCTACGTGTGGTAGTTCTCTCTTGGGGATCTTATGTCCCTACTTATCTTTTAGCTCTATCAGGACAAGAATAGGTTATATGCTAATATATATATATATATATATATATATATATATATATATGCTATATCTCCACAACTACTCAGTTCAGGCCTCTCTACAAAGTCTGAAGAGTATAAACATGGAGACATACTTAGAATTCAATGAGTTTCTATCTAAACTCTAAGGACTAAAGGTCAATGGGAAGCTAGATATGTTCCTGTCTACCTGGGATAAAGTACACACAAATTTTGTAAACTTTGCCCCAGCTCTTCCTATCTAAGAAAGACAAAATCTAAGAAAGACCAAAGATCACTGATACCAGAGATCAGCCATCCAGGTAAAAGCACTTAGGGGCCCAAAGTGAATCCATAACTGGTGGTGTTTCCCACCTCATTGGATGTCATTGCATCTGTGGGCAGTCTGATATTGAAGTCCATCATGGTAATGCTTCATTTCTCTTGGGGTTTCTACTCACCCACTGTTATCCCTTAAAATAAAATACTAAAAGACAACATAGACATGAAATAGGTTGGCAAGAGAGAGACAAAGGGAGACAAGGAACTCTCTTCCAAATCTCCCCTTTAGAGCCCAGGCACACTCAGGTTTGTGCAGTTACATTAAAACTCTAAAAATATTGGTGGGCTCACTAGTAATTCTTATCAATATTCATACATTGGGGTTGTTGGGAGAAAGTTCAACCAGGCATCCCTTCCAAGTGATGTTTTTAAGGGTGGTTGAGATACATACATATATATATGTATATATATATATATATATATATATATATATATATACATACATACACATACACACACACACACACACACACACAATAGACTAGTGAGAAAACCATGGTAATCACAATCATGCTCTAATTACTACCTCTATGACCATGGGCAAGTTAGATTTCTTATCTGGGTCTTGGTTTCACCATCATCAACCCTCCTCCTCCTCCTTAGTACTCAGAGTCTTTTAAGGTTTGCAAAATCCTTTATATTGTCTCATTTAATCCTCACAGTGAGATAACTGTTACCATTATTCCATATTACAGATGAGGAAATGAACTTTTTTTAGTATTAGAAAAATTTTCCATTCAAAACTTTCTTGCCCTTGCAGACAGTTAATTACTTGAGTGACCTCCCTCAAATTTCAATTTTTGATTTTGGCTACATGGCTAGCCCTTACTACCTATCTACTCTCTCCTAAGCAGTTAAGATGCACTAATACAATGTCTTGAACATAGTAAGCCCTAGTCAAGTTGATATGACTCCAATATGGGTTCTCTGACCCTAACCCAGGTTAGGCATGGATTGAGCTTTTTCTATCTCCCCAAACTTGTGATAGTTTAACATTACCCATTTCCAAGTGACACAGCTAGGGATTCAAGCCAGGCAATCAGGCAGCTGGCCTAGTACTCTTCCCCTATACCACATGACTTCCAGTTCTCTGAATCAGCCTCTTTTAGAGGAAAGTCAATTTGAAGGGACCATAATTTATAGTCATTTGGGTCATTTTCCCCTAATAATTGCATTTTTCTTTGGCATGCATGATTCAGTAGCCTGGATCACCATTTGAGTTTCCTTGAATCGGATACTGGCTCCTCAGGATGTGCATCTGCCTGTTCTTTAAACTATTAGGAACAGTGGGGTCATCTTCTGAAATTGCTAACCACAATTTTCCATAGGTTTTAAGATAGAAAGTCTTAAAGATCATTTAGGTCAAGTCCCTAATTTATAGGGAAGAACTTGAGCCCCCCCCCCCCCCCCGGGGTAGGGGAGGGAAGTATTTACCCAATGTCAAATAGATAAGCATCAGAGTCCAGATAAGAAGCCTTAGAGCTCAGTAGCTAAATCCAATGATCTCTCTTTCTGTCTCTTGTCTCTGTATGTGTGTGTGTGTGTGTGTGTGTGTGTGTGTGTGTAATTCAGTAATGGCAGACTCCCTCTTTAAGGAGGTTCTACAATTCTAATCACTAAACAAAGTTGGGGGACTATGAGTAATGTAAGATGGGTGGTAGGCAATGAAAGAACATGATAGAGAACAGGGGAAATGATACTATATAACATTAATGAGGATTTCCAGATTAACCTAAGTGTGAGAATCAGATGAGGCTGTCCAAGGTGCTAGTCTTCTAGCATGGTGTAGTGTCTAAATCCCAAACCCATATCTGCAATGAGTGTCACTTTATTACAGAAGCTGATTCATGAACAATGAAATAAATCAACAATTCCTGATGGCCTGGTGTTTGGGATAATCACTTCTTTAGTTTATCAGTACCTCTGGGCCAAATGTGCATTCTTCAAACACTTTCCATTACAGATACATTCTTTCTCCTGAACAATAAATTACTCTTTTTAAAAAAGAAATATATATATATATATATATATGGAAATAAAAGGATACATTACAATTTAAAAGAAAAGATAAAACAATGAAACATTTTTTGACATTCATCTCAGAAATCATAGGGAAATGACTCTCTCTAGGTGTTAGATGATTGAATATAAATATTAAAGATCAGGATTATTTACAGTGTGACAAGAAATTGAGAGAGTACAAACAGACTTTAACTCAGGAGGATAGTGAATGATTTAAGGAAACATCTCAGTAATGTACAGTATGTATTTACAAAAGAATATAGACTAGGCATTGTGATATGTGGCCATTGTAGTTTGTCTGCATTTTGTTATAGCATCCCAAAGGTCTTTGCACAAGGGAAATCCATGTGGTTGGTGGAACCCCACCAGTACCCAGGGGCAAAACTAGATTTTGTTTTGGTTACCTCTTGACCACAGGCCACAAGGAGAAATTATATCCCTTAGCAGACCCTCTTGGACATGCTCCGCATACATAGGGAGACAAGAAAGAGATGCCATTACATTGATGGGGAACACATTCACAGACATCCCTGGCAAAGCTGGCCATGAGAAAGCACATGGCAATGCTTTTTAACAAATCACATCTCGGAGCAGGAGCAAGGGACACAAAATGGGGGTCTAACTGAAAGGAGGTTTTGCATATACCACATTCCATTGCATACCCATGTGTTTCACTGTATGCCCTGCACACAGTAGGTGTGTAATAAGTGTTTTTATTGATTGGTTAATCCCCGATGGGATTGGTACAGTTACAATAAACTCGCAAGGAGCAAGTTTTATTGAGGTCCCATGCAAATTGCATTGACACAGAATATGGGGTAGGTCCATGCAAGCCAGGGATGCTGGTTCTTTCAATTTCCCCTTGCAGATGGTTGGTACACTGAGCTTGTTATAGGAGAAAAGAAAGTATAAAACAGTAATTGAGCATCAAAGGGACACCCTGGTGTCTCTGGGAGTGGTCTCTATGCTTGCAGCAGGATCAATCACCTTGCCTTTTTCAAGAGAAATTATCTTTGATCCTGGGAACAGAAGACATTAATGAGCCATGGGCCTGATAGGCCACTTCAGGTAAGGATACTGATATCTTATGTTCCTAATATTCTAGGCAGTTTGGCAATTTGGGTGTCATCTTTGCAAGAAGAATCAAATGAACTTTGACCTGGGTTTAATGGCTGGCATATCCAGGGCAAAAGCATCAATATGATCATAATGATCTAGGGCCTCAATACAGCTCTATTAAGGTCTAAGGTAGTATTAGCAAATCCCTCATGGGAATGGGCAGAACATTTTTCCAGATCCTGCCAAGGCATCACTGAAAAGTTTGGGGTGGTTACTTTAGGGTTAACTTTTTTCCTTATCAAAGTCTTTCATCACTTCAAGATCCAATGACCTCAGTGCAGCTGATTCTGTAGATCCAAGAAATCCTTTTGATGGGCAAACCAACAGAGAGGCTATTGAGCAAAAGGAAAGTGGGAAGTAGAAAGCAAAAAAGAGAAGATTCCAGCAATTTAGGCTATAAGTGATTTCAAGGCCCTGCTGTCTGCCATCTCCTTTGCTTGGCAAAACCTCTAGAAGACATGGTTAGTTGCTACCTAAGCTGCTCTTCTGAGTAGCTGTTCTCATCCTTCTTTTCCTACCCAAAATATCTGGCCAAAGCTTCACATTTTCTTTTATTTCTGTCTCAGACCCTGTGTTGCTCTGTAGGTTTATTAGTTTGAGTGAGTATATAAAGTAAATTCACCTCCAAATAAAATCTCATCACACAATTCTCCTGACATTTAAAAGTAGACCCTTCTCCTGGGATCCTTGCTGGCTTAGGTTGAAATTTTCTCCACAATACTCTGAAGGCCGTAACAAGTCATTATTTTTTCCCTACTGTGGCCCTACTCTAAATAGGGCTCCCTTTAAATGTGGAGTGGATCTGTGAGCTTGAATCAGCCCAAAAAGGTTAATAACAAGGCACGTGGATGTTTGTGATCCCATTTGTCTCCCTGAAATGAACATTTATTCAGAATGTTAATACCTACAGCCATTCTTCAGTTGATAACCCAGGAGTACTTGCAAAACTGAGCCCCATCAGAGGGTCTGCCTTGTACCAGGGTATGAGAATGGAAGAAACCAGATGCAGGTGACAAGAAGAATTCATGATCTATTTGCAAAGGACCTGGCAGCTAGCTGGGAGCTTATATTGGAAGGTGCTGCATTCTCAACACCAGAACCACTCCAGTGATAAGCCATCACCCGTGCAAGGGTGTCACATGTCACATGCACATTTGCATATTCTTGACAAAAATCAACATGCACAATTTGGGGCTGGCTCAATCCAAAGTCAATTAGAGAAAAATAATGGGGGGAGGGGAGATGATGGCAAGAGAGCTAGCAGCAGAATTGTTTATCTTCTCAGTCAAATCATGCTTTTTGTTAATTTAGCATCACTCTCTCTCTTCTTGTTTCTTCTATTAGTCCACTCATCTTAAAATCTTGATCAAGGGAATATTCTCACAAATATTGCTACAAAGGTCACATTTCATCATTTCATCCTCCAAATCATTTAGGCATAATTATAGAAGTTTTTATTTGTGTGGGACTTTCTATTCTTTAGTAGCTCCATATACCTTTAAGCTGAGAAGCTATCATCAATCCTCAATTCCAGGTAAAAAATCATAATATTTTTATTATTTAGGATTTATTTTTTGACTTATTCATTCCCTTAGAAACTGAGAGCAAGTGTTGGCAATCATTCTTGTCAAGCATTGGGTTCATTTTAATGGGCAATGAGACTCATTGCTTAAGAAAGGACAAGAACCATTGCTCTCTGTGGGAAGGAGGAAGGGTGACAGTCAGGTAGGTAGGTAGGTAGGTAGGTAGGAAGGAAGGAAGGAAGGAAGGAAGGAAGGAAGGAAGGAAGGAAGGAAGGAAGGAAGGGAGGGAGGGAGGGAGGGAAGAGAGAAAGCAGGAGTAGATCCTGATAAGAACAATTATTTCTTCTGAATAGTATTGGGTTTTTTAATGTTTTAAATTATGAGATTCCTTCTTGCCTTTAAATATGATGATGCAGTTTTTTCTTATAATTTTTTGTAGCATGCTGCTGGACCTACTAGTATTTCCATGCTCAGTGAAACAAGTCTTTGGCCAATAAAGTAGACATAACTCATTGTAAATCCTGATAGCAAAGAAAACTTCCTACCAAAGGAGAATGGTACTTGGATGGGTGAACCAACACAAGTCTTACCCACTTGGGTTCCAACTATAAGCCAAAGGAGGAACAGTGGTAAGTCTTATGGATGATACATCCATTCAACATGATGACATAATGTACAAGAAGCCAGGAAAACTGACCATGGGAAATTTTGCAGAAATACTGTGGAACAGCAATCACTGTAACTGGACAAACTTGCTCTCAACATAACAACAGAACATAAAGGCACCATTGATATCTTTCTCATTTTTAAATACTGTAAAAAATTGCTACATATGGCACATAACACATTTTTACATACATAGATTTAATTTATAAAAGTTTTTCCTGTTTTCTATTTGCAGAACAGCTAAAATAAAATAAATTGTTTAATTTAAGGTGGAATACTTCGTTATATAAAATAAAGTTTTACACGTGAATCTATGTGTTTATTTAGGTTTTATACAGCGATAGGGTCTTGATTAGCTATTACACTGGACAGCCTGGCCTGGAATTCCTCCTGAGCGGAATAGCGGCTGGTTGGGTTAGTCCTGCTGTCAGCCAGGCGGAAGGCAGGGGCTGCCTCTAAACCAGCTGCCAGCTGGGTCTGTATACTCAGGAAAGGGGTATTTTCTCCGATTCTTTCATCTTCTGTTTCACTTTCCGAGTTACTACTCTCAGAGCTTGTGTCGCTGTCCATTTCCAACCTGTTAGAAATATGGCCATCGGGCTTTGTTCTTTTTGCCCGCCGGCTGTTGACAAGTTTCTTTGTGGGTTCTTGCGCTGGCTCATACTCCTGGGTGGTCTCATACTCCTGAGTAGTCTCATACTCCTCATCCTCTACGATCCTTAAGGGACTGGGGGGTAGGCTATTGCTCTCATGGACTGGGTTGTGGTGAAAGGTGTTGAATTGTTGGGGGTGGGAATCATATTTCTTCTCCCGAAGTCGTGGAGGTGTCACTAGAAGCAGAGGCCGCTCTTCTTCTACAAAGGGGCTGACCGCCACAGATGGCATGGACACTGTCAAGCTTGAGATGGGTGGAGACATTTCAGAAGGAGGTGATTTAGGGGAGCTTGGCATGTAGAATTCTACGGGTGACATGCGAGCTGGGGTAGTCATTGCTGATACATATCTGGAAGAGCACAAAAAACTCCAATAAATACAGGGAATAAATACAGATAGAACTTTGGGGGGGAAATTGGAAAATGGGGATTTTGTTGTTAGTTACTTAACCTGAGAAACAATTCTGTTTATTTTTCAATATTCAAATATCAAGATTAGTAGTTTGGTGCCCTTGGGGTACCTCATTGGATGGGACTGAGTCTATTCTCCCCATTTACATGGAATGAACACTTAAAAATTCTATACTGAAATCCCCTTCCATTTACTTTTCTGGGTACACAACACATCACCCCAATGAAATATAATATCCAAGAGGAAAAGGAGTGGTTTGGCTTTGCTTCTGTACCTGTTTAGCATAGACATTTGTATGTAATCCAGTGCTTAATAAATAGTTTTTAAATTCTACTATAGTAAAAATAACTGAGTCTAAGCATTCAGCAAAATCTTTCAAATTTTGTATTGAAACAATTTTAAATTAGGAAAGAGAGCATGATGAGAAGTATTCTCAAAAGGGCATGGTCTTACTATGCCATTCTGAGAGGAAAGCCTTAAAAGTGACTAGGCTAGTTTTTTTGATAGTGGGGTTTGCTGACATTTGGATCTATGGACTTTATGCACTCTTATTTCAGCTAGGAAGTTCTCCATTATGGCAAAGGTTTGCATCAAATAAGATAACATGTAAAGTGCATTGGAGTACTATATAAATGGTAGTTTTTAGGCCTTATTGCTAGATGCCTTCTCCAACAAGGAAAGTTTGTATGCCACTCTGATAAGATCATAGATTTAAAGTTGGAAAAGACTTTAGAAGATACGAGGTTCAAACTGCTCCTTTTACAGATGAGGATACCAAGTGCATAGAGGTGAACCATGGTCACCCAGAAAGGAAGTGTCTGAGGTGAGAGTTCTGGTTCAACTGATATTAAACATTATAGCTACAGATATTTTTGCACTCAAAGCAAAATGATGCAATCGTGTGCTTCTGTCCTACTTCACAGTCTTGAGATTTTTTTGAGAGATTCTTGGAATAGTAGATGCAAATTTTCTGTTTTTATTTTTCTGTCAGGTTTTTGTGTCCAAAGAAAACTCCTTTCCTCCCTCACCCTTGTTGTAGCTCTATCCAAGGCAGGGAGAGGACTTCTGGGTATTCCTATTGCAATGATTTTAGGTTAAAACTATCTATCATTTATTGAAAAATGTTGAAAAGGGAGTTTTCCTTTCATTCCTACATCAAAGTGGATGATTGCCACTTATACCAGAAGACTTGAACTCTATGGAAAGCATAAATATACAATCTGAGATGAGTGTGGAAAGTCTCAGCTGTTTAACTGAGCTTTCATGTTAAGGGTTATGTGGCAACTTATAATTCTCCAAAGACTGGGTTGTATTGTGTTTGCTCTAGTAGAAAGGAAAAGGAATCCTAGTCCTTCCTATATGAAATGTGTTGATTCAGATAGAGAATGATATTAGTTTGAATGGGAGTACTGAAGCTTGAAATATTTAAGTTGTTAAAAGCTGAGGTGCTAGATTTCTACTTTTTAGGATAGAAACATGGAAATCAGTTTTCTGATAACTTCTCCAAACTCTGCCAGTCTTTAAAATAACTAGGTTTCTAGCAAAATTCTAGTTTGAAACACGTCCCCATAAAAGACACAAGAAGTCCTTTAGGTAACTGGTTATAAAGGAAAGACTCTTCATTTGGACATGAAGCATGACATTATGTGAAAATAGGGGATGAGGGGGCTGCTAGGTGGCATAGTGGATAAGGCACCAGCCTTGGAGTCAGGAGTACCTGGGTTCAAATCCGGTCTCAGACACTTAATAATTATCTAGCTGTGTGGCCTTGGGCAAGCCACTTAACCCCATTTGCCTTGCAAAAACCTAAAAAAAGGGGGATGACAAAAGAAAAAGAAGGCACATGTGTTGAATGTAGATCAAGGATCCTCAGCTCTGCTAAGTCCATGTAAAGGAAGGGCAGTGAGAAGGGTGAATATACAACCATTGAACTCCTTGTTAGGAGAGAGGGGATCATTTTAAGGAATGGTTCTGTGAAAGCTCTTTTTTAAACGCCACCTTAAAAATGAGATCACAGAGAGAATGGAATACTTTGAGGACAGTCAGAATGACAAAAGACCAGAGCTCCAAGATCAGTTTGGTTGACTTCATATAAAAATGATCTAGTCAACCATGATATGCACATGAGAAACCTGTAGCCCAGAAGAAGATGGAAGTCCATCCTGGGACAAGACCAGAGAACAATCTAAGAAAAATAAATATTTGGGGTGGCTAGGTGATGTAGTGGATAAAGCACCAGCCCTGGAGTCAGGAGTACCTGGGTTCAAATCCGGTCTCAGACACTTAATAATTACCTAGCTGTGTGGCCCTTAGGCAAGCCACTTAACCCCTTTTGCCTTACAAAAGAAAAACTAAAAAAAGAAATAAACAAACAAATAAATAAACAAATTAAATAAATATTTGGTGGGTTCAATCTGGTCTTCAGACCCAAAATTAGCAAGCATACACAGATGTGGCAGCTGGCAAAAGTGGTAGATAGAGTGCTAAATGTGAAGGTAAGGAGATTTGGGTTCAAAGTTTGCCTCAGATAATTAATAACTGTGTAACTCTGGGAAAGTCATTTAATCACTTTCTGTTTCAGTCTTCTCATCTATAAAAATTAGAATAATATGGATCTCTTTTATACAGGCTTTTTAGGAGGATAAAATAAGAAATTAGTATTTTGCTAAATCTCACTTTGTTATTTGAATTGTTAATTGAATCATTATTGTACCAAATGCTGAATCTTTTGCATAGATAGGAAGTAGGCAGTACTACTGCCTAATAAGGATAAGGATGAACACCATTGAACTGTCAAAATTCCAACTTCTTTAATTCTTAGAATTAATAACTTCATAGGTTACTGGGGAAGAGAATTGGGTTTGATGGGCAAAATCTGAGCACATTGGGTTTGATGGGCAAAATATGACAGATTGTTAAGGGACATGAGAAAAGCATTCCCATTTCCTCAGGGAGGAAAGTTTCAAGACTTGGTCAAGTAAAGTAATAAACAAAGGAAGAATTGAACAAAGGATGATATCACAGCTTCAGGAAGTTTTTTCTTCCTTCCATTCTTTGTCTCCTTTGGTGGTTCATACTCAACTTCTTTTTTTAAAAATTTATTCAAGGTAGTGGGATTAAGTGACTTGCCCAAGGTCACACAGTAGGCAATTATTAAGTGTGAGGCTGGGTTTGAACTAAGGTCTTCCTGACTCTAGGGCTAGTGCTCTGTCCACTGCACCACCTAGCTGCCCCATACTCAACTTCTTAAACCCAAAGCTCCTGAAACCCAAGTATTTCCCAGGGAGCATCCATAGTGAGAGTGGTCATTGTGATAAAGAGTCACATGTACAACAGTACCTGTAGTTTGAATAACTAAATGAATGTCATAGACATTCTTGGGATTCCTTCACCATAAGGATGTGAGGCAAATCATGGGCAACTGTGGTCTCATGATGATCTGAAAATCTTTACAATGAAGGTGGGGGAAGCAAGAATATGTCTTTTCTGCACTCTGACCACTGCCCCATGCACAAAATCAGAAATAAGATTTCAAATGGCTGGGGAATTAATGGGAATGAGTAAGTTCCCAGCTGACTTGGGAATTGTGAGAATGAAAGAGACAGGGAAATTTGAGGACAGAGGAGGCAGTAATGAAGATGAAGAGAATGTACTCTTGATCAGTTCTCAAGGCTAGTTAATTTTAGGTAAGAGAGGATGGGCTTGGGGCCCTCTGAACCAAGTCTCCCAAGGTCAGGTGTCTGTGCCATAAGGAAGAGCCAAGGGACTTCAAAAGATGAGTAATGACTTAAATTTCAAGAAGTCACAAGTGCATTGGAATCATGTCAGAGGGCCATGAATGTTCTTATTCATTCCTAGAGAGATTGGGAGCAGCTGGTTGAACCTAGGTTCCTTGAAATGCTCCCAAAATTCTTGAATTCAATATAGATACATAGATGTATTCTGAGGTCTAGGTGAAGCCGGAAACATGCAATGATATGGTATTTGTTTAAATATTTTTTTGGGAAATGTTTTTCTTTTTGTTGACAGACACTGTTTATGAGCAAAGCTGCATGTTGTTACTAGGCAGAAAGAAAAAGGAATTATCTGTATGACCGCTGGCCTGCTACATTGTCAAAGGAACACTTCTTTCAGTATAAATTGGGTTAGATGGGTTCCAACATTCCTTCATACTCAGGATCTCTGATTCTCTGACCTGATTCTAATCCTACCAATTCTTTATCATGTGAACTTGGGTAAGTTACTTTTCATTGGACATTGCTTTTCCCATCTGTGAAATGAGAGAGTTGGCCTAGATAATCTCCAATGTTCCTCCTCCCCCTATATTCATTGGTCCTGTGTTAGGTTTCCAAAGGGAAGCAGAGGAAATAGCCTTATCTAATAGGAGACCAGCATGCACCTCCTGGCTCTCATTACTGCTACCCAGGAAGTGCCCTTCAATGAGACAGTGGGTTCTTACTGTGATTCTCTTACGGGGGTTCTCCTTTGCAGGTAGCTTTGCCCTTCTGTTTTACCTTTCACTGTGAGGAGAGTCTCGGTAGGAATCAGGGGTCTCTCTGGCATGCCTGAGGAAGCTGTTACAATCTCGGGGACCTCCCATGCCATTAAGACGTCCTCTAGGCCCCCCAGCTGGGCTGGTGTGCCTACTGTTTTCTATGGATGAAATCACAAGCACAGAGTGGCTTTCAGAGACAAGGCTTTCGGTATGCCCATTACTCCAGCTAGGGAAAAGAAAAGAATAAACAGTGAGAGAGAGGAAAAAAGACTTTCAAATGATAGACAAGGGAAAAAAATAATCACCAGGTGAAATTATATGCTATTTCTTTCAACACTTCAATACTCTTGATTCTCTTACTCATACTCTGTCCTTGAGTTGAATTCAGAAAAAAAGTGAGGTTTACCCTTCCTGATCAACACTAGAGGGTGGCACAAGAGGGTGAGGATCCAGATTTAAAAAAAATTCTTATACTAATAGAGTAGTAACTCACATTTATAAAATACTTTAGTCACCTCAAATCTCCATTTTACAGATGAGGAAATCAAAGTTTTTAGTGACTAAATAATCAGATAGAGTAGGGCATTGGACTTGGGTTCAGGAAGATTTGAATTTGTTTTTTGTTTGTTTTATTTTTTTCCTTCTTGATCTCTCTGATGCTTAGTATAGTGCTTAGGACATAATGAGTAATTAAGAAATGTATAGTGACTATGGACTGGCACTGATAGTAACTTTATGACCTTGGGCAAGTGACTTAACTTCTCTGCCTTAATTTCCTCATTTAGAAAAATCTTAGAAATTTGTACACCATGACAATCTGTCTCTGTTGAAATTAATCTGAATCTGTTCTTTGTTCTTTAATTTAGGGCAATGGAGTTAAGTGACTTGCCCAAGGTCACACAGGCAATTATTAAGTGTCTGAGGCCATATTTGAACTCAGGTCCTCCTGACTGCAGGGCCCGTGCTGTATCCACTGTGCCACCTAGCTGCCCCTAATCTGTATCTGTTATAGGATTTGAATTCAGGTGCAGCACTCTCTCCAATATATTCTGCTACCTCTTCACATCCTCCTTTCATAGAATCATTTTCATTATATTTATATCATCATTTTCATGGAGTGAAAGTCTACATAGCACAGTGATTGGAATGCTACATTTGGAATCAGGAAGGTGTGAGTTCAAATTTTTCTCAAGTATTTTTGGTGTGACCTTGGGAAGGTCAATGATCTCATTCAGCCTCATTTTCCTTGTCTCCCAAAGAAAATAATAGCAACTACTAAATAATTGTTTTGAGGATCAAATGAGATAATATTTTTAAAGAGTTTCTCAGTTTCATAAATACTAGTGATTATTATTCTTTTATTGAAGTCTTAGTAGAAGTTCTTAGACTTTTTACTTCCCCAACAAAATTATTTTGCTAAAATAATCAGCTAGAGGCATCAACAAGGGAATCCAGTTCTCAACAGCCAATTTACAAAAGCAACCTCAAACTTATAGAAAACTCTTCCCAAATCTCTTGATGAGACAAAACAATATTGCTTGCCTTCACTTCTTCCAAAGCCCAGGGATATCTTCAGGGGGAATATTCCTTCCATGCCTGAGAAGACACTTCTTTATGATATACTTTGGTCATGAATTTCATGATCTGGTCTATAACCTTGGAAAGTGATGACTTCACTGCCCTTTCTTAGAATAGATCTTGAATGACAATAATTCTGATTTGGAATTTACACTATTGGATTTGAAGTCAGGAAGTTCTGGGTTCAAATCATACTGCAAAATCTTACAACTTGTGGAATCCTGGACAAGACACTTATTTGGCTGGGCCTCCATTTATTTAAAGTGAAATGTAAAAGGAAAGGGTTGGGAGAAGCTAGGTGGCTCAGTGGATAGAGCACGGGCCCTGGAGTCAGGAGTACCTGAGTTCAAATGTGACCTCAGACACTTAATAATTACCTAGTGGTGTGGCCTTGGGCAAGTCACTTAACCCCATTGCCTTGCAAAAAACTAAAAAAAAGAAAGGGTTGGATTTGATGACTTCTTTAGTTCCTTGTAGCACTGAATTAATGAGTTTTGAGCCTATGAACCATTATCTTAACAGCTAAAAATAATCTATGAGATCTTGAGTTCTTCTGACTCAACCTTTAAGAATACAATGCAGTTGAAAAATTAGAATAACTTTTTAAAAAGAAAACCAAAACACATAACTTAGGATAAATAGTTTCTGGCCATGGGCCAGTAATCAAGACATCAATTCCATCTAGTGACTTCATTAGTGCTATTCTTTGAGCCAGGAATTCAAATTCAACCTTTGAAATGTTTTGATTATATGACTCTGGACAAGTCACATAAATTTGCTAAGTCTTAGTTGCCTCATCATTAACAGGGACAAAATTATAGCACCTACTTTACAGATTTCATGATATAACATAGGTAAAGCATTTTGAAAATCATAAAGTACTATAGAAATGCAGTGATAATAGAAATAACAACCACAAAAACAGGAAGAAGAAGTACTCAGGTCTTGGATCTTTATGAAAGTTGAATTGTAAATTAGAACATTTCTCCTTCAGCCCAGTATCTGACCTGATCTTGGTCAAAAATCTTGGGTCTGTATCCTAACCTTTTTCCTCTCTGAAATAAGTAAGTGTGACTACATTTTATTTTTCTAAGGTCTCTTTCTATCTCTAAAGCCTATAGTTTTTTTTTATATAAGTTTCAAGTCCTCAGTGTAAAGGGTGAATATTTTCCTTACAAATGGAAAAGGTTTTTGGTCAGACTCATGTGGGAGCATGTTTTTTTTTCAGTCTGTTGCTTTTTTTCCCATGAAGATAACAACACAAAAAGGCCAAGGCAAGATAATTTTAGTCAATCCTTATACCTGTGGCTGGGTGTCTGGGTGGCAGCCATGGAGTGATGAGCTGGTGAGGTGCAATGACTAGCGGAGAATGATGTCTCTGTCTCTCGTTCAATGACGTGCTCACTAGAGATGATATTCTTGGATACATACTGCTAAAGAGACAAATAGGAAACCAGTGGAAATTTTGGGTATAGCCTTGTATTAGTGAATTAAAAAAGAAATTTTGAGTATACTCATTTCAGGAAATAACTTAGAAAAATTGTTAAATTTTAGATAAGGACTCTGACACTAACTAGTTGTAAGAAGTCATTCCTTGCTTCCCTTTGCCACTTCTATTCCCTCCTATCAACACCACTTGGTAATGTTTTCTTCTTAGGTTTATACTTTTTTTTCTTTTTTAAAAATTCATTTAAATTTTTCATACTCAATCCAGATCCTTAGCAGTATACTCCTTTCCTTTCTCAGTGAGTTCAGTGCCTGACCCATTGCATTTCACTCCATCTCAACTCTTGCCATAATACTAAGGATTTCAACATAATTACTGAAATGTTATCATGGCATATTTTCAAAAAGCTTATGATCCCTATCTCTATTCTTCACTTTTCTTGTAACTTTTATTTCAACCACCCCTTTGTTCTTTCCTTTTCTTTCTCTAATTCTTGGTGAATGCACTCAAATCTACACAATCCTCTATTCTCAAAGATTTTACCAACTCCAATCCCTCCTTGCCAATTCCTAACCTTTGATAATTTTCAATATCTACTTCCTTTGCTACAGAATTGCTCCTGAAATCCATGTGCTGGCAATAATTCCCAAACCCTGCTGAGTGGGTCTTCTATAAATTTATGTTTTAGAACCTCAACTGGGCCCTCACTGCAGCAAGGTAATTGTTTTAAAGTTGCCCAAATTCTACTCACACAATAGCTATTCTAAATCTTTTTAACTTTCTGCAAATGACTTATGGTACAGTATTCCTTTTATCATCCCAATCTTACAAATGTTAGAACTGAGGATTAGAAAATCACATACAGTGTTACATTCTACTACCAGCTTGAGGTTTTGTCTAGACTCCCCACTTAAATTCTTGACTTTTCCCCCATCTTACTGCTTCACCACTTAACAATTTTGTTTTTTATTCTACCATGAAATTCAGTTCTTAAGGTCATTATTAGGTAAGCTAAGCAGCTGGATGGCACAGTGGATAAAGTTATTATTATTATTATTATTATTATTATTATTATTATTATTAATACCTCACATTTATGTAGTTCTTTAAGATTTCCAATGAACTTACAAATATTGTCTCATTTAATCCTGGGAGATAGGTATTAGTATTACCCCCTGTTTTTTTTTTTACAGATAAGGGAACTTAGATAGACAGAGAGTTGCCTGGGTTCATATAGTCAGTAAATATCTGAGCCAGGATTTGAACTCAATTCATCCTGTTTCCAAATCCAGTGTTCTAACCACTGTGCAACTTAAGTTACTAGACTCTAGGTGTTGGCTTAGAGTCAGGAAGACTTGAGTTTTTCCTTTTGGTGATTTTGCATTGTTACATTTGAGAAACAGAGTATAAGGTGGTTTAAGTTTTATAAGGTAATTCCCATGTAATTCTTATTTGATCCTGATCCTCACTACAACCCTATGAATTAGAGGCCATTATTTTACTAATTTTACAGATGAAGAAACTAAAGTTCAGAGAAGTTCACTGACTTCCTTAGGGTCACCAACTAATAAGTGTCTGAGACAGGAACAGACCTGGGTCTTCCTTACACTAAGACCAGTGCTTTTTACCACTGTGCCAATCAGTTCATAAGGATTTGTCAGCATTGGATCTCAAAGGAGGGGAATTTTTTCCACCACTGCCTGAAGTCTATGACCTATTGGATTTATAGACTGAAAAGGATATTTGTCAGAGATACATAGAGAATAAGTAAGGTGCCCAAAACCATATTGTCATTAAATGACAGAGTTGGGATCTGAACCCAATTCTCCTTGGTTCCAAACATAGAAAGCTATCCTCATGGCCAAGTGCTATTATTATGCTTATGGTTCTTTTCCTTTGCCATTATTTTTCAGATGAAATAAGATGGTCATGTATTCTATCAAAAGTAAAAAAAACCTTGAAATTTTTATCCAACCAGTTAATGAATCAAATTAAAGAGGAAACATGTTTGTGTTATCATAATCCAAAAGCACTTAAAAATGTTCCTGATATTTCCTCCTGGAGAAATTCCATGTTTCTGGAAGCTCTCATAATAAATAGTAGTCACTGAGAGTAAAGACTGTATAGAATGAAATCAAGGCAAAGCCCAGTTAGGCAGCATTCCTCATGACTCCTCAGAGTTCAGGCAACCTACATTTACCAGCTGTACATTTTCTGGTGGCGGGTTGGGGTGGTGAGGCCCATTGGCCATGTTCACCATATTGTTGCGTTCTGAACGAAGGCTCTGCCGCAGCCGGTCATGAAGCTTTTTTCGCTGCTTCCTGCACATGAAAGACAGAATTACTTTTTAGTCAAAGAAGGCAAAAAGAACACTTCTTAGTACAGTCAAATAATTCTTTTATCTCTGGTAAAATATCAGGGACTTTTGTCTATCAACCAGTAAGTAGTAAGAGGTAAATTATGGAGGCAGCTCCAGAAACTAGAGCTAAGGGACTTTGAAGGTAGAAGCCTGAAGAACTGGAAATCTTACCAAACTTTTGTATACTACAAAACAGCCTTGAAAAACTAACATATCCTTAATCACTAGTCCCTGATTAATGATATTATGTTCACTGGTACCAATGAGAGAAAAAATATATGGTAAAAATGGAAGCAATATAGGCTTTGAAGTAAAGGTTATGTGTTTGAATGCTAGGTCTGACACTTGGGACCTCTGTACTAGGCCAAGTTACTTTCCTTCATTATCCCTCAGTTTATGTAATTGTATAATTGAAGGGTTTCTCTAAATGATCTCTAAGAATGCTGCCAGTTGTAATTCCTATGAGGTTATGCCAAGATGGGAAGATGGGCCCATTTTCTATTGCTTTTAGAGTTATAAAACTACTATTTATTAAAGACAAGGAAAAACTGACAAAGGATTTTTAAAGACAAATCAGTCTGATGGGAAAAAGACAAATACAGATGGTTTCATTTATTTTATTGCTGCAGGTCACATAATCTCAGAGAATTTCAGATCAGAAAGAGGTTCAAATGCCATCTGCTCCAATATGTACACCATCAAAGGATCCCCTGTACAACTCACTGCAGGACTAAAATTGATGTCAATATTGATTTGTCAAACTTGAAAGAACTTCAAGTTTGAAACTTGAACTCAGGTAAGTCATTTTTTTCTCTCTGAGACTCAGTTTCCTCATCTATAAGATCTTGGGGACTTAGACTAGAATCAGATTCTTTGAATCTCTTACATTTCTTCATCTCTGATTCCCTGATCCCTCCAAATCTAACCACCAAAGAGGTAGAGATTACCTCTAATCTACTGATGATTTTAATACCATGTTTTACTGGTGTCCCTTTCTTAACTTGTGAGTTTTTTGAAGATAGGGTTTTTTCTACAAGGTATCTATTCTCTGTCCTTCTCCACTACTCCCATCCCAGCATAATGTTCTGTACAAAAGATATACTTTTTAATTATTGTTGATTTTTTCTACAACTGTATCACAACTTGCCCAGTAACCCTGGATGGTCTGACTGATTTAAATCTCAGTTTCTTGCTCTATAAATGAGCAAGCTTGGACTATGTCTATCTTGAACCTAATCTGCTATGATTCTGAAGATTTCAGGATGGATGTTGGAAGAAATTATATATTACCATATCATATATTTAATTCTAGTATTATACAATTGCATTAGGAATGTGGGCCTGGGAACAGAGGAGAGGTTATGTCCTGCCCATGGTATTATGATACAAAAAGTGATCATTTTTCATCCTCCCAGTCATCTGTATTTGACTCAATAATATTTTTCTCTCCAACTGCTGGCCTGACATCACTGAGGAAATCATTGCTGAGATAGAACAATGGGCTGCCAAAAGAAGAATGTTGTTATGGAGCAGAAGGTTCCATTAATCTGATTGTATCTGAGCCTTGGAGTGAATTGGAGTATGGGGGCCCAGAAGGAAATCCTTGTTTGCTAATAAGCATGTAAGTTTGGAAGAGGACACAGAACTCAATGAAAATGATGCACAGGCCAAGCTAGACCAATGGTGCTTTCCAAGTCCTTCCACCCTCTCTTTTCCCTCAGGAAATTTGCTTTGCTCTCATCAGTTACACTGTAAACAGCTGTGCTGGGGATCTAATGAGCCGAATTGGAAAACTTCAACACATTCTCAAAAACTGTATTGTAAAGCAAGGTAATCATTTCTTTTTTCAATCTCCAAATGATATGGGGATTTTGTCCTTAAATAACTACTAGACACTTAATGAGTTCCATCTCCAGAACATAGTTGAGTCCCAACTTCTTTGTAAGACATCAACATTTAGTCCTAGGTTGTGGAGGCCATAGAGAACACATTGATTCTATTCTTCTCCAAATAATAAAACTAACATTCATAATAGGGAAGTGATTTGTCCATGGTCTGAAAGGGATCAGAGCAGGATTTGAACCAATTTCATCTGATCTAAATCAAATGCTAATAATTCAATTATGCCATGCTGTCTTGTTGGCAGAATAAAGTATTTGAATTGGAGACAGGAAGATCTGACTTTGAATTTTTTCTCTCAGCCTTCCTCATGAAGTGTAACCTGCCTCATTTCCTCACCTTTCTCATCCTCTAAGATCCTGTCCAGGTCTCTCCATGGTCACTGTTAGAATCTAGCTGTGTGACCTGAGCTGGCAAGGTTTCCTTGCTTTTCAATTACTTGGGAAACTCTCTAAGATTCTAAGTCACAAAGGAACTGATAATATACACCATCACAGGCATTTTCACTTGGGGATTTCTCATATCAATGAAATGCTAGGCCAAGACCAAAAACAAACAGCCAAAAGGAAACAGAAAAGGATGGAATCTAGGGAGCCTTTTAAGCCATTTGTTTTCAGTTATATCCCTCCCCCCCATCTCATTATTGTGGTCAGCACAACTGTACTGAATGAGAATGGCTGATGCAGTCTTAGTACTGAATCACCATTAGTGTTGACAAACTCAATCTTGTCCTCACATCAGATTTTCTATGTTTATGTGTGTGCATGTTTGAAAGACTTTATGGCTACCAGTTGAGGAGGACTGAGTGAATAACAATCAACTGGCTATGTCCATGTCTATCACAAAATCCTTTAAGGAGTTGTCATCATTTCTTGGTGCAGGCACACCTTTCGCCCTTGCTGATCAAGCTGAACATGATTTCTTATGAATCTGAATGGTTCAAATCAGAAAAGCAAACAGAAATAAAGACAACATCACCAATTCCTATTGCTGCTAGGAGGATGGTGGGGCCTGATTCTCTTCCCAAGGATCTCACTGCCTTCTTACCCATCTGTGCTAATGATAGAGAAAAACAAGGAATAGGAATTTTTACTTGGTTTTGCAGTAGGCCACCACACACATGATGCCAACCACCAGGAGGGCAATGCAGATGCCAGTGATGGTCAACACTCTTTTCTGGTAGAGTTCCTCAGCTTCTGGAAAGGGGCACAAGAAAAGCATGTTACCAGGGTATACTTGGTATTCTTCAAAAGCAAACAAATTGAACATCTGGCATGCTACATGATTCGGTCTCTACTCACGGAGAAAGAATGGGGAAAAAAAAACAAAGCATGGCAACCAGTTACAGAGAATAACTTCAACATATTGGTGCCATTCAAAACCAAAATACTCAATAACAGAATTCTATTTGGAGCAAGCTACAAATATACTTAGGGTTTATTTTAAACAAGCCAAATATAGACATTATAAATATGATATATATAATATATATATATAATAAATGTTAGATTAAGAAAAACACAATTATAGATTTTTGGTTTTGTTTGCTACTCTTGCAAAGACAGCTGGAATAAACATTAGAGCAATGAGTGATCAGGGACTGAGTAGATCCCCTTTGATGTTTCTTATTCCCAGTGACCTTCCTTACATTCCAGCGGGCTTTACAAAAAAGCATTTTAATCAATGAAAAGGTGAATAGAAAACAAAGAACAAACTCAAAAACATTTGCAAACATAAGCTTGGCTTGTAGTTATCAAAGTCAAGGAGGCAAGACCCTGTGTCCTCAAGGGTAAGATCAAATGTAAGAAAAACAAAAGATGCCTCACTTTGAGCCCTGAGTCATTGTATCAGAGAAAATGCCAAGAATGGGTAATGACTTACAACCCCCAAAAAAGGGGAACTGGGACAAAGTGCCAGCTAGTTTTTAAAGGGACTAGTCTTTGGCCTTTACTCATCCCTGCCATAGAGATAATTAATCATTAGAAAGAAATCGTTAACATGAGTCACACTTGGAAAAAGAACTCCTGAATGTTGAAATATCAAATTGTGACTCTCACAGTTCAGATGTGGAGACTTTCCATGACCTTAAGGGAACCTGATCTCTAATTCAGGAATGTTCCCTAATCGAAATGGAATGGGGTAACAACTGTTAATGAGTTGTATCCCATTTCTTGGAAGGAATGAGCTTTTGGTCAGACTTGGGTCCAGCCATTTGCATGATGGAGTTTATTTAGCAGTGGCCTAGATCTTAAAGGAACTGAGTATCCAACCGGATTGATTATAGTGATTAGGATATATTCACAAGAACATTTGAAAATAGAACTCCACTGGTGTGTGTAATTACTGAGTTGAGGCTGGCGACTTGTCTCCCTAATTAAACAAGTCCACAACAAACCAGGGCATGTTGCAAAAACAAAATTCATCAAACAGCCCTTGACAAAATCCTCTTTACCGTCCCTATTTTTTTTCTCTTTGTTGGAAGAGAGAAACATTTTTCTGAGAGTAAGTGAATTTTAATTTCTCTGATAAAATGTACTTTATCATTATTCAGGGCATCCTTACAAGCTTTGCTCATGGTCATCAAATTCCAGTTAACAGACTAGGAACATTGTCAAACCCAATTAATATAAAGACTGATTGTGAATAAGAGAAAGAGAAAAAAAGTCCATAGGTAAGAAGGATGAGTGGATGTCATGGATTAAACAAGGACAAGAACACAACAAACCAAAAACAGTCTTGGAACTAGAAGGTGAAAGGAAAATCAAACATAGAGGCAGACTAAGAAAAGGACAGAGAGATACAGGGGAGTAAAGGTAAGGGAATTAGAGGTTTAAAGGTTAATGTTAGTAAGTCAACCTTAGGCTCTTGCACAGCATGCTTCATATTAGGGGGGAAAATAATGTAGAGATGTTTGAAAAGAAGGTAGAAATTGGAAGGGATTTCCCATACAGCATAACTCCTTCACTAGCCTAATGGGATCTGTGAATGGTGATGGAGAAACCAAGTGACCAGGAAGAAAATATGCAGTGGGCCAAATTAGTTCTTTACTAATGTTGTCAAAAACATACCAGCAGGGAATGGTCATGGCCCATCTTCCTCTGGATGCTGCCATGCCTATTGGCAGGCAGACACAATGGGAGCTCAAAGGATTTGGGGGCCTGATTGGGGCCTTCTTCCATATTTTGGTCCAGACATGAGTGCTTTTGGTCTTGAGTGAGATAATACATCAGGAAGAGAAGATGGGAAACAATCTAGTTCAAACTATCCTTGATACAAGTCAAACCCTCTTGCCCACTACTTTCCTTTTCATTTTTTTATAATTTTTTAAATAGGATGCAGATTGCCTTCTTCACTGGGATCTCTAGATGGCTTTAAAAGCACAGAGATCTCTATAAATGTTGTTGTGAACTATTTATCAGAAATGACGAAACAGCAAATTTTCATTTGTGCTCTTTTCACTTGTTTTATACCAAAAAATTTTTTTCTTTGAATTGAGTGGGTGGATCTCTCTCTGGTGACATTTATACCTCATTCCCATTCTATTCTTTATACAAGTGACCCAATAGAAGCTGATGTGAGAGAGGTATATGTAAAGTAATTATCCAGAAATAAGGAAGTGATAGTCCCATTGTACTCTTCCCTCATCACCACAGCTTTAACTAAACACTAAAAAGTTAGTGATTGTCTAAAGGAGGGATTTCTAAACTACAGTCTCAGGGGGTATTTGACTTGTGAACAAAGAATGGTTTATACATTTTAAAATAAAGTATTATTTTAGTTAAAGATGTAAAAAACACCATTCTTAGCTTAAAAAACAGGCCTGGGGGCAGGATTTGCCTGTGGGCTGTAGTTTGATGATCCCTATTCTAGAAAAGGATGAAACTAAGATGGTTTAGGACCTTGAATTATTCATAAGAATTGGTTGAAGGAGGACATGATTAGCTAAGGGAAGCCTCAATGGGGACAAAGATTCTAAAAATATTTCAAAGTCAGCCCATTTGATGAAGGAGAGATTAGATTTGTTTTGTTAGCTGCTCTCCCTTCAACCCCCCCATGTGATTGGAAGCTATAAAGAAGCAAATTTAATTTAGGGGTACATGGGAGAGTAAGGAACAAAAAACATCAAATAAAAACCCAACTTCATAAATGGTAGAGCTGTTCCCAAGAAACACAGGTGGTCATTTCCCCTTCTTTTGAGGGAGGGTCTATAAGAAGAGGGTGCATGAGCACTTAGCTGGTATATCATATGGTAGATTATTTTCATTCATGGTTGGACTAGATGGTTGCCTCTTCCAACTCAAAATCCATTATTCTCTGTGGATAAAGTCTATCCAGTCACATTCAGATTAGCCAATGGGAAGCAGCTGTTAGAGAAGGGAGGCATGAGCTTTCTGCTTCTATGAACTTCAATGGACATGCAATGTATCTTGTCCTGAAGTTGAGTATTTGTGCTGGTTTCAATTTATATGACCAGCTGAATCACACCATACTAATTGTGTTTGTTCAGATAGATTTGGCAGAAATTCAAAAACACTAACGGGAGGAGCCTTGGAGAAAACTCTGGCAATATCTTTTAAAATAATTTGCTCCTCCCTACAGATGCTGTTACAGGGTCAGCAGGGCAGAAGCGAATCAGATGGAGATTTGAAAAAAAATGCTACTGATCTGATAGGCTAGGAACTGATGGGGACATTCAAGCATCCCTGCAGCATCACTGCAGTATTGGCTCAATGAGCTTTGAATCTGGTTGGCTCTGGACTGGGCTGAACTGGCCATCCTTCCAGAGATGACCTCACTCTTTTCTACTTTTAGATCCTAGACCTTTAAGACTGGAGCTTTCTGGTATTGATCAGAGCAGATCCTGGTAGAAGGTGGAGCCCTAATTAGAATGAAAAGAATTTTCTCCTGGACATCAGAAGAGCAGCCTCTCCCCTGTGGTCTTATGCTTGTTGAATTAGTGTGTACTCAGTTGCTCTGGATGGACTTTCTGCAATCAGGAACACCATCCTAGGAACTGGACCCTTGCCATCCTGGGGCTTTAGCCCAAATGGGTTGGAAGTCTTACAAAAGGCCAGTTTCCTTTAGAAAGGACTCCAGCAATTTTTATGGAAGGTCTATGAGCAAATTTTCATTTTCATAAAGTATTTGGTGGCAGATTCTCTTTGGCTTAGTTTATTATTGCTGTTATTGAATAATAATGAAAATAATAATAATATGTGTGAGAAACTGTCTAGTCAAATCTATGATGACATAGCTAGGGAATGTGAGTGTGATAACTCAAGTGATCATCTCCATGTAGTTCTTTAGTGGTAGGGGAAACAGAAAGTAAGTCTATCCTCCATCCTTCAAACTGCAACCAGGCTGATCTCACATTCTTCACTGATTGAGATTATCTAGGTATTTGATCTCCCCCACCCCATTTTAAGGATCAGGGTCTTAACATGGAGATGGGAGTCCTCTTGCCCATGGTCATACAGATAGCAATAGGTAAAACTAGAATTTGAACCAAGGTTTACTGAATTAGCCTGATTTTGAAGGTCTAGGAACTCTGCAGTTCCACCAGTTGCTCCACCTTTTCAGCCAAGAAAATGACATAAGACTAATTCAGGGAGCTGCTAGGTGGTACAGTGGATAGAGCATTGACCCTGGAGTCAGGAGGACCTAAGTTCAAATCCAGTTTCAGACTCTTAATACTTACCTAGTTGTGTGACCTTGGGCAAGTCACTTAACCCTATTGCCTTTCCCCTCCCCTCCCCCCCAAAAATGCCTAATTCAAGGACTGTTTCTTCAAGATGGGGGGGGGTCCTCTGGGATTTGTTGTCTGGAGAATCCTTGTGGATTGGCTTCCCCTTCCTTAACTCAATGAAAATGTCAGTCAACCCTATCTAATAGAGAGCCAAAGACTATTTTCTTTATAGATTTTCTTTGACCTTGCTCACAAGATAAGGAAGGTAAACATAACTAAACCAGAGACATTATCTAATCCAAGCACTTACTATTGTATTTCCCAACCAGGGTCTGTGCTTCCTGCCCCAGGAATAGATGGCTTTTCCTTTGGTTCCTGAACCGAAATGGGCATAAGAGTGGGTTTCTGGGAGGATTGTCCTTTGCAGAAGACCCCTTAGAGTCCTGGAGCCCAGGAGATCTGATTACCCTGAAGTCCTTATCAGCCTTTTCAGAACAAATGGAATCTGCAGGACAAACACTATGGTAAAGATGGGAATTGGAAATGAGTTTTAGGGATCAGAGATCTGAAGTGGGGTCTGGGAAGTGAGAGAGTTGCTTATGTCTAATAATAGCTAAGGGTCAAGAGAGACCACTGTTATGGCTGTATGATCCCTTCTAAAGCAAAAAAAACCATTTGTTAGGAATTGAGAGGAAGGGGGAAAAGAAGGGGGAAGAGGCAGTCAAGTTCACAGGTGCTAAAATGTGCTCGAAGGCACTAAAAAAAGGAATGATTGGTCCATACCCATAAATTCAATCCCAAGATGCTCTGCCAATGCAGAAAGTTGGCAAAAAAAAGAAAGAAAAGGGAAACAGTTTCAGAAAAGAGTAATACATGGTAGTCCAAAACAAAGTTACACATCTATTTGTTTGCACATGAAAATGGGACCAGTGTGGAAGGATTCTCAGAGCAGTGTTCATGCAGGTGTCATCAAGGTGGAGTCCACAAAGAGCATTTCATCTCCTGCTTAACCCCTCAAAGCCTTCACTGATGGAGAGGTTGGGAGAAAGGGCTTCCTTACTCTAGCATAGAGGATCTGAGCTAGCAGGACTAATGGAGAGCCAAATCAACATCCTCACTTTATAGAGAGAGAAATTGAGTCCCAGAGAAGTGAAGTCAATTAGCCAAGTCACATAGGACAAATGTCTTCTCCTGCACCATAAAAGATATCATATATTGGAAGGTGGCAAGTAGTCTTTAAAACATGAACTTCCTTTTTGTGGGGAGGAGAGGGATTATTGTCTTACTTTTATCCACTCTGTATTGTCTCCCCACCCCAATCTTTTATTTCTTAGTAAGAAAACTCTGCTGGACTCCAGACAGGAGTCAAGAGAGCTGGCTTCTATTTCCAATCTTCCCACAGTGTATCTAGATGGCATTGTCCAAATGACTATGCCCTTAGTTTCTTTCTCTCTAAAAGGGATATGATCATCCTCTCCATCTGAAACAGATTTGTACATCATCTGGGTCAGTTTACCTCCTTTACAAAAAAAGGAACAGACCTAGATAGGGGGCTTGGGTTTCCTAGGGTCATATAAGGTACATAGGGGTGATTTAGACTCAGGTCCCCTGATGCCAACCAGAACAGTTCCCACTAATCGGTGCTTTGTTTTGTCCAATTTGTTTGCCAAAAGCTCTTATCTCCTCATTAGATTGCAAACTCCTTGGTACCATCTTTGTGTGTTTACATTAAAATCAGCAACATCTTGTCTCTACCCAAGGTATAGTGCTTTCGAATTCAGGTAATTGGATAATAATCTTTGGTCCCTTCTGGACTCCCTGCCAGCACCACTTACTCCCACCCAATATGCTGCCAGGATAAGTAAATGTTTGGAATGAGTTAAGTTTAAGACATTTCTAAGCATAGAGCAACATTGAGACTCAGAGAAGAGATAGCCAGGTGGGGAAAGAGTCTTTCTTTAGGAGAGTGAGTATTAGGATGATTCTTTAAAGACTGAGTGATGGCCTGAGCCCACTCAGCATCAAAGAAGGAGATGACAGCAAGGATTCTCCAAATGGTCCCCCACTTCTATTTTGAAGCTAGAAATACTCTGCCTTCTATAAGAGAAATTTTAGAGTAGAAAGAGTGGAAAAGAGGCATTGAGCTATTCTTCTTTGTCACTGATTACTGATTCTAGGTCTACTCTAGCTGAATGCGCCTGGGGAAAGCTCCATTTTGTCATCCAACACGAACAATAATTCTTGTTCTTTCCTCTATTTGGGGACCAAGCTCTTATCTGGATATCCTTAGTTACTAGTGTACTCTCCTAAAATGACTTTGTATTTAGCTTTGTATGTAATCTGTTTGCACTTTGGATGTATTTGGCATTTCCTTATTTGTATGCATGATAAAGGTCTGGATATGTAGTAAACTCTGTATTATCTATATCTTTCCAGGATTTTGAAATATGTTTGATGAATAGTATCTAATAAGGAAGAGCTTGATGAATGAATGAGTTAACTATCATAAAAGGAACTATTCTTATTAGTAGAACTAGTATGGGGCAGACCTCTTTTGAGTCAAGTTGCTCCACACTGAGACTAACTTCAGGATGAACCCTGTATGGGTTAGATATGATAGATTAAGGAGACCAAAGGAAATTCAGAATGAAACCATTTAGAGCAGGACACTAAGTCCATTCCTCTGGACCTTTGTTCAAAATTCATCTACTGATCTGGATTTTCCCAAAGATTCCAAGGAATTCACCAGATTTATCAGTGGTGGCATTAATCTCCCAGAGGAGGGCTCATAGATTCTTGAATTAAAAACCAGATTGATTTGAATTGAATTTCACTCAGAACCATCCTCCTTCCTCTTCTCTCTGGGCCACTTTCATCTACCCTTTCTTGCTTATTGTATATATAAATTTGGCAAGATGATGATAAATAAAATATTTGTAAGGAGACTACAGTGGAGTTCCCCATTCCCAAGTGCCCCTTCTCCCCAACTGATCAGGAAGACTTTAAGGGTTAAGCCAAGATAAAACTATATGTTATAAGAACTCAACAATCCTTGACAGTTGAAGAGTAGTCGAGAAAGTTGTACCTGTGAGCCTCCATGAACACTGCTAATGGTATGTTAGTAGCATAAAAAGCTTGGTTGTTAAGTCTGCAGTAAAATTCCTGGCATGCCCATGCATATGTGTAATTGCTTTTACATGGTCTTAGCAGCAAGGCCACCATTCATTACGCTCATTTCATTTCATGGGAAGCCATATTCTTATCAGGCAGCTTCCATTGAAAATGAGTCAATGGGAAATTGATACTTAGGTCTTAAAAGGACTCAGGGTGAAAAGTCTTAACAAAGAAACATGCATTAACCCTCTAGTATCCTGATGACTCATTTGGACATACTCTATTTTTCTTTTTTGATCCAAGGAAAAAAGTCTTATGCCTGCAAACCCTTTTTCACTTCATATGTAGCTTACTATTTTCTCTGTGTTATTTAATCTAATACCCTACTTATGGTTATTACTTCAGAGATACTTCCTCTAGAATTTTCCCCCCAAATGAAATGATTTATAAGCACAAGGATTGCTGTGTTTACAAAACAATTTAGTTTTTTTAGTAACTGATTTCCTACTGTGCCTACACATACAAAAATAATTCAAATTTGCTATCTATTATGGACAATCACCTAAAAATCTAATTATTTTTGAAAAGCCAATTAACCAATTTGATGGATTGGCTTCATTTTCTATTGTTCCTGAACAGAAATTGTCAGGCCAATTATTTTAGCCAGGTGTGGGTTTCATATTTCAAAGCAAAAGCCACAATAAGGGAAGTGGGAGATACCAACTTTTTTTATACCAACTGATTTTACCTTATATTATCTTACTTGTCCATCTTTGTCTTTTTCTCCAATAGAATATGAACTTGAGGGAGTTTTAGGGCACACTTTACACCCCGGTTTTAGCCCGGGGACTACATCTTGATTGTTGTTGAATTGAATGGTATTCTGTAGCAACTCAAGCTTAACTGAAGTGAGCCAGTGGGTTTTCTCCCTGTGAGTACCCTTAAATGTTCAGACAATCTTTGAATCCCCAGATGAGTCATCTCATTCTCCTGCCCTAAATGATTGGATTCTCTCTTTGTCAATTTTAACTGCAGCCAATTGAATTGTGCCTAGGGTTTGATTACTTACCTTGTGGACTGGTAGCCATGGGTCTGAACTGCTTTCAGATTAAACCAACTAGACTGCCACTGCATTTGTAAAGTGTGGAAAGAGAAGATGCCTCTGGTGTTTACAAGTAAATGTTTCACACTTCTTACCAGGTTCACAAAGCATGGATATTCTCCATGCTTTAGGTCAGGCTGCTGGCCTGAAATAACTCTGACTGGGAGAGGATATACACCTGGGACTATCTATCAAAAATGCTAGGAGAACAAATTAGGATTTTCTAGGAGTCTGCTAAAACTACATAAGTGTATCCTTTTTTTGAAGGACTTGAAAAACATGGGGTGGTATATTGCACAATAGTAGCTATATTTTCAGGGGAAATATCCTTTATGGATGGTATCCTATTATACAAATTAAAATTTTGTACTTCTTCACACTGACTAATATGAACCCACTATTGAAATTGGACATCCATTTGTTGCCAGGGGCTCTTATAACTAGGAATCTCTCCTTCCAGAGTGAACATGGATTCAATTGTGGTTTGCCTTTTATTTTTGAATATTTGAAACTAAGCAGTTCAGTTAGGAAATCCATCAAGGGAAAAAACAGTGGGGCAATGCCATGTTCTTAGAAAACATGATGTCATCTAACAGGCAGTGACTTAGGGTCTGAACTGCCGGCTCCTCAATTACCTTTCCCCCTGCCATAACACTTAGCTTGCAAGGGCAAATTTTTCCTGAAAGGTAGCCAGTTCTTTCCTAAATGCTTGAACTTCTCAAATACAGTTCAAGACTTCAATTATGAAATTATGGAATGCTCTGATCCATAAATGTATAATCCCACACCAGAGAATGTCATACTAATGATGTAAGAGTTCAAATACTCCTTGGCAGCTGACAATGAAGCTTGAGATTCAAAACTGGATCTGTTTTGCAGATTTGGCTGATCTCAAATATTGGGGATGGTAGTGATGATAATTTGCTTCATTTCTAACCTGAATGTTACCTTATGTTGTTACTCTCTCTAGGATGCATGGTCAATTTTTTTTAAATCATCACATGGTCAGGCAAAATTCTTTTTCCCCCTTGGAGCCACCAAGTCTTCCCCAAACAGAATAATGTAATTCCCCTTGGATCAATGGTGGTGGTAGTAGTGGGGATGGGAAGAGATATGAATTTAGGCATTACATCAGAGGGGGCTGAGAAGATCCAACTTTTAAAGAAATTTTCTTAATAGATCCCAAAAGTCATAAATATGCTTCTAGTTGGATGCTCCAAATGAAACATAAACTCCCCCTTACCCAAAGGCTGTTGCTGAATATATCAGCAAGAAGGCCTTGAAGAAATTGTCCTTAGGGCTTCCCAAATAAAATGTATTTTTTCACCAATTTTTTTTAAATGATGGTGCATAAAGTGAAAAGAGGAACGCCTTTGCCTATGTTCTAAATGAGCTAGGAAACATTTATTTGTAGCAGCTGGGAAATGCTTTTTGCTCTTTCGTGGGCAATACTACCCGCACAAAGCAGGAAGATCCCAGTATCCCATCATCAAGAGGCAAGCACTTTATATTTCAAAGAAAAGCTAAGAAATATTCAAAATGTGTGAGGGGTCCTTTCCTCTCCTAAGATCCTTATAAATTAGTACAATAACATGTTCTAATTTCTCATTTATTTAAATTGGCCCTGGATGCTTGGTTTGCAAGACACCCCATTGATGAGTGAAGCCAACCAAGGGCATCCAAACTCGAGTGGCCCTGGGATGTTCTGGGAATTCCTCTCACTTTGTCTCTCCCACCTTTTCCTCATTCTGTAAAAGCAGACTGGGCAATGATGAGAAACACCTGCATTCTGTTTGCCAGGTTTATTTGACATAAATAATACATTCTGTACCATATCAAACTTACCATTGTTTCAAATGCATTATGGGTTACAAGTTAATGAGATCCCTTTCAGACTGGTGGCATCTAAGTTAGACTACTTAGTGGAATGACTTTATTGCATTTCCTCCATAAAAGTGAACTTTAGAGATGGTTATTATGACTGTGTCACTCCTGGGGCCTGATTGCAACTGGGTATCCTTACCCACTATCCCCTTGAGTTCCCTGCTCAGCCTCACATGCCTATTAGTGTCTTAGGGCAGAAACAGAACAGTTCATACAATGATTTTGGTTAAGATTTTCATGCGACAGGCAGAGGCCATCCATGTTAGACCTGGTAGAAGAAATCTAGCTCTAGGTGTGATCTGGGGAGGGAGATGCAGCAACAAGAAAGCAGTGCAGTGCCCTCTGGGCGTGGCATGCTCCTACTCAGGCAGAGACAGAAAGGGAGTGGACGTACTGTAGAAGCTCGCCATTACGTAGTTTTGGCAACGATCACCAGTAAACTCATTTGGGCACCTGAGAGGAAAAACAAAAAGAAAAACAACGGTAGAGAAAACAGAGAAAAGAGAAGAAGTGAACATGTGCTAAGAAAGAAGCTTCATCAGTGTCAACTGCTGGACCTTGGTGAGTTCACCTCCAGGAGCAGTCAAAGCTTTGCCCCAATGTGGCTCGAGGGTTGGGGGACCCCTCCAAGGAGACCAGTTTGGACCAAATTGAATGAACCATTAGGAATGGTGGAGCCTCCACTGTCCCAGGGGTTTGCATCCTCCCAAAGCAGAGGTCACTGGGGGAGCAAATTGAAGAAGCACCAAGTTATCTTGGTAGCTCAAGGAATTCTGATTTATATCAGTAGTCAAAGATATCAGGAAGAAAATGGCTAGCCTGTCCCCGATGGCTGCTGATATTTTGGAACTTTTTTCCCAATCTCTTGTCTCCAGTGACAGGAGGTGACAACAATGACACATTATGCCACCGAGCCATGAGTGCAGAGCCCAGGCGCCTGGTTGGTCAAACCACCAAGTGGTAGTGCTTGTTGCTGTGGATTGGGGAAGAAAGCAAAGTTCAGATTATTTTTAACATACTTTCTTGGGTTTGGATTTTCATGGGCACATTCTCAGTACATCTTGCTCCAGTGAATCCAGGTTGGCACCTAGAGGGCAGAAATGTGATAAACAACAGAGGCTAAAGACACCGAATGATTAAATTGTCAATGCCCCTCCTATAGATTAGCTGCCCACAAAGGACACTTAGGGAGAGATGTGGGGATTGAAAAAAATAACATAGAGAGGAGGACATTTAGAAAACCGTGTCCCTTGAGGACTGCAAAGAGCATATTGATTTATTCTTTAATTTGAAATGTCAATACATTGAAACTTGATTAGAGAAAAGCTATCAAGCTGAAATGGAGAGGGGAGGGCAAGATGACTCCAGTTGGTGACTCAAGTGTTTTATGTATATCAGGCACTTACCATTCAGATTTTCTCCTGTTGATTGTATAGAACAGTGTCAGATAAGAAGCCATCCCCTCTTTCTACACCCCCACCAAAAAATTCTGCCAATTGCTTCACCTTTCATCTCCCAGCCATACATCTTCAAAGAGTAAAGATTTGGCTGTGTGTGTTGTGGCTAAAGCTGAGAAGAAAATGGCAAGAATTTTACATTCTCATATTCTAATATTTATTGGTTCAACAAATGACTCCCTCTCACTTCAAGCATGAAGCAGATTCTTTGCCATTGCTTGTCATTTGACCAGAAAGAGAGACCTGAGGCTAGGACTCACCTAGGGTGTTTTGGTGTGAATTTTATTGTGTATGGGGGAGAGAGGGGAAGGACATTGACTGCACATGTAGCTAATGACACCATAGTGCCTTTGGACAGAGTGTAGCCCAACCAGATGAAAATGTAATTAGAGACTTGTAATTAAACTGGGAATATTTAACAAAATAAAAATACACTAGAAGACAAGATAATGTTAACATGGTATTCTAAATCAACAGGAAGTCCACAGGAATCCTTGTGATTCCCTTTTCTATTTGAATCTCACTCCCCGACCCCATTGCTTTGGGAAGCTATTTTTGTTAGTTGTTCTGTATTTTTCACCCAGGTGACTCAGCCTTTGGGTGGTGAGTCCCTCAATAGAGTTCTGGTGAGAGCTTCAAGAGTCCAGGCTCCCCTCTCCATGTATTGTTTTCACTCCATATTCAAACTTTGTCTGGAGCTGGGATTTCATTGCTGTGTGGAAGTCCTGGTATGGAATTTCCCTCTACAAATGATGCTACCAATACAACTCATCTTCAACTTAGATATCTGGAATGAATCGGCTAGCCTGTGTCAGAATTTAGGCCCACATGTCATCTACTATTCAACATTGCTCCTGGACTTTCAATTCAATGAAACCAAATTAAATGGTTCTGAAAAATGGGCCATTCTCTTGCTATAGTCTTTTTATTTTTATTTTTTTTTTATTTTTTCATTAGATACATGTCTTTAAGAGATTATTTATGGATAAAGGACATGGCATAAATTGACCTGCCATTTCTTCATATGCAATGAGATCTTCACATTCCCAGGAATTTTCTTATTTAGTCAAGGCCCGAAGCCTTATCCTATATTTTACACAATTAGGAATAAGATATACTAAGTAGTATGGGCAGCTAGGTGGTACAGTGTATAGAGAGTCCCGAGTTAGGAGTCAGGAAAACTTCCTGAAAAAATCTTCCTGAATTTAAGTCTTTTCTCAGATACCTTAGGCAAGCCACTTAACCCTGCTTGCCTCAGTTTCTTTATTTGTAAAATGAACAGGAGAAGGAAGTAGCAATCTACTTAGTATCTTTGCCAAGAAAACCCCCAATGGGGTCATGAAGTCAAGACTGAAAAACAACTGAACAATAGTAGTACTATATAGTATTTGGAGAAGTTATTGATGAATGTATGTTTGTAGATGACAAAATGACATTTAGGAGGTAAAACCTGCCTCAGTAAATCCAAGAATTGTCTGCACATCTTCTTGATACAAATGCTTATGCATCACAGAATTCTCTGTCTTAATAGAAAAATCTGAAAAGATCTGACATTTCCCCAAAATAAATACTCACTAGCATTTCAAATACAGCATGCATTGGTAGAGTTTTGGTTTTGGGATCAGAGGATTCGTATTCATATTTAAACTCTAATGTATGGCCCATGGAGCTTTGGATTTATAATTTAATGTCTCTGACCTCAATTTCCTCATCTATCAAATTAGGGAATTTTATTATCCTTTCCAAGTCTAGAGTGATGATGCTATGACGTAAGAATAGTTTTAAGAATTAATTCTTATATAGAAAAAGGCAAACCTGCTCTTTTTTATGATTATGCTTCTTTTCACACACTATGTTAAGAATATGGATCAGAGAGGGAGGTGAAAAAGATGTAATGCAAAAGGTAATCCCTTACAGAAATCAGATGACTTAAGTTGAAGTCCTAGCTCTGCTATTAATTAGCCAGATGACCTTTGACCCCTTCTGTCTGGATCTGTTGCCTGATTGGTAAAATAAAAGGCTCGGGGATGTGGGTTGCATGATCACAAAGAGCTCCTCCAGTTGAACCAATCTATATATAAAGCCCATTAGAACTGGAAGAATCAATCCATCTTCTAAGATTCCTTTGAGCCTTAACAGTGTTCTAAGGATCTTCTTAAATCTGATATACTTTGAAGGGCACTTTCAAATCCAATATTCTATAATCCATGGTCCTTTCCAACTCCTATATTCTATGCTTTTATATTGTCTATTCTCCCTTTAACTATCTAGGTTCTAAATTTCTGTGCTCTGACATTCTTTGTCCTAAGGTCACCCCAGTTTGAGCAATTTATATTCTAAGGATGGCTATAAGGTGGCACAGTGGATAGAATAATGGACGAAAAGACAAGAAGATTCATTTTTCTGAGTTCAAATCTGGTCTTAGATAATTACTAATTGTGTAACCCTGGGCAAGTCATTTCATCTTGTTCGCCTCAGTTTCCACCTCTGAAAAATGAGCCAGAGAACAAAATGGCAAATCATTCCAGGATCTGCCCCAAAACTACAATAGGGTAAGAAAGTGTCAGACAACCAAACAATAACAACCCTTAGCACCCTCCTATTTCTGATATTCGTTGTTCTAATTTCAACTCTCACAGTTAGAAATCTAACATTCTAAATTCTATGTTATATGTCCCTTCTAACTCAACTTTCTGTGTGTTGACTGTACATATGCCAAGATGCTCTTAGGTCTAGAATTTTATATTCTATGGCTCCTTCCAAATCTGACAAAACTAGACAACCATGAATATACCCAAAAGGTTTGAGAAACTCAAAGCAAAGAGTTCATAAAAAGAGCCAGGAAGACCAATAATCTCTCCAATCTATGAGCTTTTTTACTTTACTAATGTTAAAAGACTTTGAGCTTTCCCTGCCTCTTTTGCTCTCTTTTGTTGCTAGAGATTCAGTAGATAGGTCGATCAAGAAATGTATGGAAAATCAGTGACTTATGAGAAATTACATGATTTCTCTCAAGTCAGAGCCAACCTATGAAGCCTGAAAATGACTGACACATAAAGGACAAACTGGATGAGAAAACAGATCTACTACACACTATTGGTGTGGATTAATTTTCAAAGTACTTCTTTTGTTTTTGTTTTCTAGATTACTTTTAAAAGTTCTTGTGAACATGTTGCAAGAGGAGGAAAGTCTGAGGATAATGGAAATTACAGTATAATGAGCCCTGGGTGCAAGACTTGGGGACAATTCACACCAGGATTCTAAATTTGACTTGGAGAATTACTGTCTGTTTGACCACAAGCAAGTCACTTCCCTTCACCAAAGTTTCATTTTCTTCATATATAAAATGGATACCATGATATTTATAGTATTTCTCTCACAGGGCTATTCTGAGGAAAAGGCTCCATAAATCTGAAAATGCTTAAGGAAAGGTGACCTATCTTTTTCATTCCTCAATGATTGTATCACCTTGAATAGTTTCTTTTGGTTCAAACTGTCCATGTTTTTAACAACCATGATCCAGTTTTATCTCACAAAAAATGAAGTACAAATGTGAAGACTGATGCTTATGTGTGTGTGTGTTGAGTGACAGAGGGAGACAGAGAGAGAGTGAGAGAGAGACAGATAGACAGACAGTTGTACAGAAAGACACAGACAGCAAGATAAAGGAGACAGTCAAGGATTGTCATTCTGGAAAGTTTAGGAAAGGAGTCAAAAAAAATAAAAAAACACCACAATGCTTACTGGACAGAGAAGCAATGGAGCTACAATTATATTGAAAAAAGTGCTTGGAAAATATTGGTTAGTTACCCAGAGCTCTGGGAAGCAAAAGCAGACAGAACAGGTGGGAAGAGGGGGTGAAAAATCTGGCCAATATTTTCTTATTGTTTTCTCCAGGGAAACTCAGTGTTATGATACTGCAGCAAATTTCTAATGAAGGAACCCCTTCTCAAAGGGCCTCTTTGCTTGCTCAATCATGAACATGGTACTTTACAATTTGCAAAGCAAGGATGGAAATCATCAAATCATGTAATGATAATGTCTACATAAAAGGAAATTTTCAGAAATACAGAGCATTTTAACCAGAGGAATCATTCACTCATGCCCTTTTTCGAACTTGGCAGGAACCACATTGACACTATCTATCCAATCACTCCATATGCTAAATTCATTTTCCTTATGCTGGCTGCAGACCTAGTCTGACACATGGTGCTGGAAAAAGTAGCCTAGCCCCGATGAGTTCTTCTAAATTGATTGGGCAATCAAGATGAAAAGAGAAAAAGAGAACTAAGGGATTTCTAAGAAGTCATTTGTTAAGAATAACTTCCTTGAATACATGGATGGAACTAAAATCACTTCCTCTTTCTTGAGAAATCAGGGGTTTAGTATCAGCAATCATATAAGGAACTTTGGAGAAATCAGATAGGATTGTTGTCAGACTACATGGAGATGGTTATTTCTTTTTCAAAAGATATCATCAATTTTCATTGGGAAGCATATTCAAGGAAAAAAGCATCTATCTATTTCTGAGTTGATTAAATTCTTCATTCACTGACTTGTGGCCATATTGACATTTTTAGTACTCTAGCAAATAAGAGTGGAGTCAGTGAACATCTTTGCTTTATCCCTGGTGTTACTGGTAAAACTTCAAGTTTTGTTTTTTTAAAAATACCAATTCTTGATAGATTTATCCAGTCAATAAAAATAGACATTGGGGAAACAAAGACAAAAACTAATCATTCTTATGTTTAAAATTTTATATTCTATTTGAAGGGAAGACTTGATACTGATGATGATTTTAAGGAAAATAATTTTCATTCTGATCATTTTTAATCTTTTAAAAACAAACACTGCATTTGTTGTAGACATTTTATATTTATCAAGATAATGACATTCTCTTAAAAAATTTGCTCTGATATGCTTACTTTGCTAATATTAAGCCATCCCTAAATTCCCAGTCTAACTTTATTCTAAACTTTGTTCTAAAAAATAATTTTTTCAATATGTTGCTAAAGTCTCCATTTGACTTTTATATACCATTTTAGTATCACTATCCAGGAAATATGATATTTGTTGATAATTTCCCTTCTATAGATTCACAGAGAGTGAACCTCTATATGTAAATTTTCAGTGTAAATATCTCACTATGTTGGAAATGCAAAAGTTGGGAAGGGACCTGTAAGTATGAAACAACACACAGTATTTTTCAATATCTTGCTTTTATACATACATATATATATATATATATATATATACACACACACATATATATACTTTCTCTGGCCCCTCCCCAATTAAATAACTAATAGCTCGGGGTGAAGGGGTTGGGAGGGGAAAGGATGTTGTGGAAAATAGATGATTAAATGAAGGTTGTTAATATAATTACTTTTTGTAAGAGAAAAGAAAGAAAAGACAGGAAAACATTACTTGAGGTTTTGTAGATTAGCAGGTTTCTTTGTGGAAGGGAGTATGTTTTGCTTGCTTTCTTATTTTTTGTTTCAATAGCAAAGTAGATGGAATACTGAGTCTGTAGTCAAATCTGGTCTCAGACACTTACTATTTGTGAAACCTTTGGCAATTTAATTAACCTCCTTAAGACTCAGTGCCCTCATATGTAAAATGAAAATAATAATAATAATAGCACCTACCTCTCTGGGCTGTTGTAAGGATCAAATAAGATAATATTTGTAAAACATTTTGCAAACTTTAAATCCCTATAAAAACCTTGGTTACCACTGGTGGTCATGCTGGTGTAGTATTTGTGGCATTATCCCCAGTATGGATACTGACAACAAGGCATAGTAGATGGCCACATTTGAACCTGGGAATGCTGGGGAATCAAGACTTATAATAACTGTTTGACTTTGGTCTAAGACTCTGAGATGCAGATGTTTATCTGCTCATAAAATCATGGCTCTGGACCAAGCCCTCTATCTCAAGCAAGTAGATAAAACTCCTCAGTGTCTAGCTCAGTGTATTTCACTTATTTGGCACTTTAAAAAAAACTTGTTGAATTAACCCTAAATAAATAGATATTTTGTTCAGAATTAAATATTTAATTTTTTTTTGTTTGTTTGTTTTTTGCAAGTGGCTTGCCCAAGGCCACACAGCTAGGTGCTTATTAAGTGTCTGAGGCCGGATTTGAACTCAGGTACTCCTGACTCCAGGGCCAGTGCTCTATCCATTGTGCCACCTAGCTTCCCCTAGAATTCAATATTTAAAAGAACCCCATTGGTTCATCGGATCATACTGCTGTTGATCTGGAGTAAGAAGTGACCACAGAGCCTGTCTAGACCAAGCCAATCATTTTATAGATTAGGAAACTGAGGCATAAGAATTGGCAAGGAAAAGAGTCACAGATTTAGCTTCAAAAGAAGGATTTGAACTCAGGCAGCCCTCTGTCTCTAGGACCTAGGGCTTGTCATGATATAGAGAACCCAAAGCTTGAGGATTGCCTCAGACATTTAATAACTTTATAAGATTGGACTACTGCCAAGTTCTCTAAACCTCATTTTTCTCACCTGCACAATGGGGCTAATTATACTTGGACTGGCTTCCTGGTTTATTGTGAAGATCAAATAAGCTAATTCTATAAAGTCATTTGTAACTATAAACACTGTATAAACACCAGTTACCATTATTATCTAATAGCCTTGGCTTTTTCATGAATCATACATTTCATTTTCTGAATTAAAGAAAGATGAGCTGAGGTAGCAAGGAGGCTCATATGGAGAGAAAATCCAGGACCAAGGTCATTTGGCTAACAGAGATGAATGAATTGTGTCTTGTTCTTCCCCTTTCCTTCTTTTTGACTTTTCTTAATGTTTTTGATATTAATCCAGGCCTGAAATTTCATCATTGAGAGAAGTTGCAGTTTGGAAACTCCTTCTGATGATAGAAATAGCCATGCCTCTTCAGATTTTAATCTGAAAAATTAGACCAAGAATGCAGATAGAGAAAATTATGTGGATGGAACACAGTACATATTATGCAACTTGATTGATATAGGGTCTTTCATGTATAATGAACTGCTTTACCTTTCCTTTTTTTTATGCTTTGTCTTGGGGCATGGAAAGAAATCTTAGAAAATGAAGATGATATGGAAATGAAATTTTTTATTTTAAATAAAAAGAAATGTTGCCTCAGGTATTTGTCCAGAATAATACAGCTTAGATAGTGCACCTAAGCCTTTTTAAATAAAATGTTGATCTATTATGCCATGTGAACTCTTATATGGCTATTCTATCATCTAATTTTGATAACATGCATGACTGACAAAAGAAGGGGTCCCAGTTATGGGGGTAAGAATTGGAACTGCTGAATAGCTCGAAGACAGAAGACCTACTTGGTCACTGGGAAGCTTTTCCAGGGGACCTCTGGGAGACCAGGAACAAAGAATTACAAGGATGTCCAAAGTACAGAGAGCTATGATTGGTCACAATGTAGGAAATACCCAGGCAAATGAGTTCACACATGCATTGAGGTATATAAAATATAATATAAAAATATAAATATAATATAAAATATAAAAATTAGATAATTGTGTTTTGGATATTATTATTGTTATTATTATTACTATTTTATATATTCTATGTTATTGGATAAAAGGATTATGATTGAAACTCATCTTCTGTGGACTCAGTGAAAGTAAGCCTGGTTCAATTCCAATTGGAGAGAAGTTAAATGCTATGTACTTTAGTATGTTCTCATGATGTTGATTCTCCCACTAGGGCTCAAAATTTTGAAAACTTTTCATTTCATATAGGCAGGAAGTCATGAGTAGTTTTTATGAGAACATCTTTTTCAAAACACTGAAGCAGCAGGATAGTACAGTGAATGGAGCACAGTCTTGCAGTCATGAGCAGAGATCAAACCTGGCTGGCCACAGGCACTTAAAACTTACAGACTATGTGACTCAGGGCAAGTCACTTAACTGTCATTGTCTCACCAAAAAAAAAAAGTCCAACCAAAAAAAGTATAGATGTGTGTGGGTATGTATATATGTATCTAGATATATACATGTATATTTACATACATATGTGTGTGTTTTAAGTTTATATGTATCAAGATTATAGTCAAGCAACTGTGGGCACCAATCTGAATTCTCAAAAATATTTTGAAGTCTATATTAAAGATGTGCAGTCTCTCAGTATGAGAGAATTGGATTATAATCCTACATAGAAGGCCATTTCTTAGGAAGCATTCAACAAGTGTTAAATTTTTGCAGCCTGCAGATGAGTTTCAGTTTCTAGGATGTCATGCATAATTTGCCTCAGTCACTTAGTCAAAACTCCTGAAGGACAATCCTTCATTCAATTCTGGACTCAATGACCTGACCTTGAATTGTCATTAAAATATCCTCTCCCATAAAAAAGCACCCAAGATTCAATTATTAATCCAAAATTTCTTCATCAGCATGTTGTCTTAACTCAGGAAAATGTTGTATATAACCATATTGTTTCAGTTTTCTAACCTGTTTATCATGCAATCTGTGTTTGTATATCCATCCATCCATCCATCTTCCTCCTTTTTAGTGAGGAAGTTTTCTTTTTGCTTTAGCTGATTGTGAGCTCTCATAGAGCAGGGATTCAATTTTTGTTCTTAGAACAAGGACAACTAAGTGTGATAGTGGCTAGAACTTCTGGAGCTGGAGGCAAAAACACTGAGTTCAAGCCCAGGCTCAGATACTTGCTAGGTGTGTCACCTGGGAAAAGTCACATAAATTCTGTTTCCCTCAGTTTGCTCAACTGGAAAATGAAGATGATAATAGCACTTACCACCCAAGGTAGGTCAAAAAGATCAAATGAAACAGTATTTGAGAAGGACTTAGTCCTGCACTGTACATTGCAGATACTATATAAAAGCTTTTCTAATATATATGATATTAATATTAATAAATGCCAAGTGATTATTTAAGATAGATAAGGCCTTGTGTTTGTTACTGTTGTATAGCTTTTTGCTAAAAACCCTTTATAAATTGGGTGTGATGCTTTTGGTAGTTTTGCTAGTGTACATTAAAAATGAGATCGTCCAGCATTAGTTCCTTTAAGTGTATTCTTCCCATTCAGATTTGATTTCAGGATGCCAGGAAGTCTCTTACTGTATTCAGCCACATTTTTCTCCTTGATATTTCAATGTTTTGTATCTTGTCTGGAAGCTTCCAAGATATTCTAATTATGAAGCTCATTCCTTAGTTCAATTTGGCTCTTGCCGTGAAGCGAGATTCAACCTAATAATTTTTCATATTCATCAATAAGTTTGCACTTCTTAAGTGAAATCACATTTTGATGTCACTGAATGAAGATTTCAAAGGAGTGTATGTATGTGTGTGTTTTATTTCAATTTTTGGTGAGCTCATATAACTTGATGTTATCCATATATGTCAAATGATTAATAAGTTGCATTAGTCTATCTCCCTTTTTCAACCAGAAATCTGCATTTCCTTATTACTACTTAAAAGAGATGGTCATTCAAGGCCAGCAAAATCCAGTCTGACTCCAGAAAACGTGTTTTGTTTTCTGTATTATTGTTGCTATTACTCTCTCTCTCAGCCCAGGTATAAGTAGTCCTAGGATAATTCCCTATTTCAGCGTTTTTATTAAAATTCTGTAGATTCTTGTGCAATGAGATAAAGGATTTTTTCTTATATTGTCTCATTTCTATAGGTTCCCTGAAAGTATCCTCAAGACAACTTTAATAATAAAAAACAAGACGTCCTCATCCTCCCAAATTGTGGCCATTAGAGCCTGTGAAGAGGAGTCAAGAGAAGGGAGAAGTGATGATTTGAAGGTGAATTCATTTCAACTTTATCTACAGAATTGCTCTGGAATGGCACACCTATGTGAATGTATCTGCATAGCAAAGAGGATTGTGAGCACAATACAGATGTCTCTTCTCATTTATTTCCAACCGTCCACTTTGATCAGGGTTCTTCTTATAATGCTACGTCTCAGAAATTATTTGAGACAGTGTTGGGTCTCTTTGTTTACAAATACACCCAGTTTCAAAAAGGATAATATGACTAATGATGAGCACTGATCTTGAACATAGGATTTTGAAGACTCTCCATGGGTTCAAGAGGCTGATTTCAAGGTCTTTCTCCATTCCCTTGAGTACATACATTTGAATCGCCCAGACAGACAGTTCTAATAGTGTTGGTCTGGTTTTCTGCAGTCTCATATTGCAAATTCTGACTCTCCTCCACTCCACAGTCCAGTCAGCCTTTGGGCCAGATTTCACCCACTCACTGACGGAATTTCTGTGTGGTAAATTCTTTCCCCAATGTATTGTTACTATTAGTCTGCATATTTCTGAGATGAAGCTCATTCTATTATCTATCCATATTCATAGTCTCTTCAGTGTCATAAGTGTTTTTATAATTTCCATTTAAGCCATAGTCTTGATACTCTCTGTAAAATCCATTGGTTTTCTCAAGGGAAGCTTTGTCTTTGTCCATCAATAAACAAATATCCAATCAGAAAACTTCTAGTAATGACCACTCTATCTTGGTTTTCTACTCATGTTCTTCATCCCCATAACATACACATGTACACACACACACACACACACACACAGAGCTCTCTTAGACAGCTTGCACAGATAATTCCTGAAAGACAGGGCTGGATTCATGGACCAATAGCAAGTGACTCTGAATTTATGGGGAAAAGAGGAGAAACCTAATTTCATCAGAATACTAACACTCAACTTTGGAACTGAAGTTTTACTAGTTCATTATAACCAGGAAACCAAGGCTTAGAAAGAGATTCCTCCAATGAGGTATCATCACTTTCTAGCTCTCCCTTCTAGAACACAAAATAAGCTCTGAAATTCTGGGTATGAAGCAACATCTCACTTGGTCTATATTTGATGGTGAGTACTTCAGCAGGGGTTACATATTTAATAAGATACAAATTCCACATAGCCTGCCTCATTTTATCTCCTCATCTTTTTTTTGTTTTTTGTTTTTTTGGTCTTTGCAAGGCAAATGGGGTTAAGTGGCTTGCCCAAGGCCACACAGCTAGGTAATTATTAAGTGTCTGAGACCAGATTTGAACTCAGGTACTTCTGACTCCAGGGCCGGTGCTTTATCCACTGCGCCACCTAGCTGCCCCTATCTCCTTATTTTCTAGGCATTTTGTCAATGTCTTGTTTACAGATTCTAATGATCTTCAAGGGGATATTCCTTTTCCTATATCAATAACTAGGTTCAATAAATAAAAACATAAAAGAGGGAGGAGATTCCCTAAGTGATATCATCTGATTTTCTGATTTTTAGGAAGACAACACAATTTTTTCCTTCTTTTGGGAAGATCTTGATAAAAGGACAGTCCAGCAGGCCTTCAGAAAGTTTTCTCCCTGTGTAAGAGTCCTCCCCATTTCAACTTATACTCTACTTAGCCACCAAAGTGATCTTCTTAAGGTAGAGCTGGGACCACATTGGTCCTTCCCTTAGGTTGTTTCAGTGGTTCCCTAAATAAAGTGGCTCAAGAATAAACTATAAAGTTCACCATTTGCTGTTTTAGGCCTCTCCCAATCCAAACCTCACTATCTTTCCAGTCTTTGTGCAATTCCATGACAGCTTCTTAGGCCTATTTGCAGATTGGCCATTTGACCTCTTTTCTTCCACCTCTGGGGAGTTCCTCAGGCCTGGATACAGCTCTTCTTTTCACTCATATCTTAGCTTCCTTGACTTCTTTTGAGACTTTCCTTAAATTTCATCTTCTGGTGAAGGTTTTTCCTGCCTCCCCCCATACTAACATTTTCCCTTTTCATATTGTTTCATCTACTGTGTATTTATCTCCAATGTATGTGTTGTTTCTCCCATTTGAGTGTAAACTCCCTTAGGGGAGGGGGTCATGCTTTTTACCTTTCTTTGCACCTACAACACTTAGCATTGAATTATTCTTACTTTCCATTCAGACTTACTGGCTGCCTCCCTGATGAAGTCAACAGACTCTTAGTGAAAGCCCTACACTATGATGAGATGGCTAAGAGAAGGAAAAAAAACAGAGAGGGGGTGGGGAATGGGAATGATATGGGTGAAGTCTTTGTCCCTGGAATACCAGAAGGTCTTAATAAATGCTTACTGACTGACTTGTTCTCTAAATAAACACACTTTGAATGGGGGGGGGAAGGACAATACATTCAAGCAGAAAACTGAGAATAATGCTAAACTAATTCCTAAATTGTGGGGAATAGACTCCTGTTCTAGGGATCCCCAAGGAGGAGAGATGGGTCAATTTGGGATGTAGCTGTCAGGCTTATCATTCAGGTAACTTGGTCACAATTTCAAGGATATCCTCACCTGGAGGTCCATGCAAACTTCTTCCTATCACTTTAGGGGACTCACTCTAATGATGTCATTCCTGTTGACCTCAACCTCCTCATGTCTATTTCCCAGAATCCTTTCCAGAAGGAGATCTTCCCTGGTGCCTACTTTTCCTTCTTTTTCAATCTCATATTTACTTAGCTATGTACATTTCATCTTCTCCCACAGAAACCACATATGAGCTTCAAGTCTCCTTGAAAGAAGAGACTTATTGTTGTTGTATTTCCAGTTGGGATCATGAAGCTTTACACTGAAATAAATGTAGTATTTCTTGACTTTAAAATTGTGCCATTTTGGTTCTAGGACTCTCATGTGGCACTCTGGATAGTTTCTGACTCTTTACCACGACTATGTCCTCAGTTTCCCTTCCTAATTATAGTCTTTGGATCCCTATTTCACTATTGATTCCAATTTCCATTTAAGGAATTTTTAAATCACCATTGAGGTCTCCCTTCTCTAAGTCCTCCTTATGCATCTTGTCATCATATTTATTCCTTTAAAATGTCACTTCACTTGTCTCTCATCTTGCTCAATAGGTTCACATAGAAATAATCCTAGGAAAAGTCATTATCTTGCTTTTTTAATATAGAAAATATCTAAACTAATCTAAAACTGAATAAAATAATTATCCTCTAGTTATCATCTTCTCATCATTTTCAATGGGGCTCAGAGAGAAAAAGTCCAAAGATAAGTTACTGTCCTGCTCATCTTTCATATTTAATGTACTATGGTCTCTTACAAAAGCAAATAATAGGGGCGGCTAGGTGGCGTAGTGGATAAAGCACCGGCCTTGGAGTCAGGAGTACCTGGGTTCAAATCTGGTCTCAGACACTTGGGCAAGCCACTTAACCCCATTTGCCTTGCAAAAAAACCCCCAAATAATAATTTTTAATAGCTGGAAAAAATGAATTAGGATGTTAACTCATGCTTTGCTATCTCCCTTAAAGCATCTTCAGTTCAATATCAGTAAGAGACAGGACAAAAAGACCCTGACCTATTACCACATGACTCGACCTCCACTGTCAGATCATTATGCTTTGGAAGCTTTTTGTTACAAATATGTTGAGATGATATCAATTCAAAGGGAGGAAACAACAGACAAGAGTGGGTAGTGAGGAGCCTGGTACTTTAAGTCTACATTTTCTATTAAAAAGCTTCTATTAGAAACCAAGGACAAACCAATCAAAGGCTTTCATAACCTGGCCTCCTCCCTCCTTTCCAATCTTCTTATACCTCACTCCCCCAAAACTATTATTTGATCCAATGACATTGGCTTCATGACTGCTTGACAAATAAAGATGCTTCATCTCTCTTCCTCCAGCATCCCATGCCTGGAAGGCTCTTTGATATATACTTTGACTATTGATCTCCTTGACTATTTGACTTTGACTTGCTTTGACTATTGACTTCCTTTAAATCCCAACAAAAGCCCCACTTCCATTGTCAATCTCAATACTTTCTTGTTGATGGTTTCCTAATTATTCTATCTAGGTTGCACTATATAAATTTGTTTGTATGTGGTCTTCCTCATTAGAGTGTAATCTCCTTGAGGGCAAGTTCTATTTTTGGCTTAGTTTTATTATTATCACAGTCCATAGCTCAGTATATAGAAAGAGCCGAATTAAGATTGATTGATTAATTGAATTACCCTCTTTGTGCCTCTAATGCTCCTCTGAAAAATGTCATGTTGTATGGAAAGAAAGAGCATTCATTTATGAAGTGCTTCCTATGTATCAAGCATTGTGATGAGGGATTCTTAAATATTATCTCATTTGATCCTCTCAACCCAGACAGGTACTATAATTATCCCTGTCTTATAGGTGAGGGAATAAAGGAAGGTTAGGTTAAGTGACTTATCTTTTGTTTCCTTTTTTCTCCTCTGTCCAGCTCATCATGGATTGGGGGTTTCATCAGGAGTTTATTCAGTCTATCATTCAGGTAAAGAGTCAATAAGAATTGATTAAGAGCCTCTATTATGAGGCTCTGTACTAAGATGAGAAGTGACTAGAGTTGGACTTGAACTCACACCTTTCTGACTCCAGGACCATTGAACCCTAAGCCTTTTGAACCAAGCTCTTGCTATTAATGGCTTCATTGCTTGCTACCTAATGAGATATTAGGCAGTTCACTTCCTCTGGGCTCAGGTGCTGGCTCTACCACTTAACATCCAGATCTTTGGATAATTATTCCATTTTTCTAAGCTTCAGTTTTCATTGGTTAGGTGTTCCAAGGTCAGGTTTACCAAAGGGCACTGACTTGCAAAGGTATTAACAACACTTGCAATTTTTAAGGAACATAGAAACAAGTAAGGAACACCTAGGAAGTCAGAATAATTAGTTTAAATACATAACTACTTGTTAGTGGGCTTTCCCTTGGGCACAGAAATCCTAGTTACAAATATGAAAATGATTCTTAAACTCCCCATAGTGCCATGCTGTAAGAAAAGCACCAAGTGAACCTAAAAGGTGATAATGGCTAATGAAAGCCAATGTCTTTTCCTGTCTAGATATCTGGAGAGTTCACTCAATTAACATGCAATTAACAGAAAAAAAATTATATGACAGATTTGAGCATTATAAGAATTTTCATCCAAACTGATGGAGAAAAAAAAGTCAAGGTCACTCAGAAATCTCTCTTTCCAGAGTAATTTTCAACTGTTTTTATTTAAACCTGGTGAATCCCAATGTAACCCTTGATCAGAGCCAATACACCAGGGTGGCCTGTCCACTTCAACCCACCAAAGACAACTGAGGCTGAGAGGAACCAAAAAAGTCTTGAATGATGACCCATTTTGCTGTATCAAAGGCCCTCCCTCAGTTAGGAGCCAAGTTATTTCTTCTGATGTTGCCAGCACCTGAGAGATGGACCTTATGGAAAATATGAATTTGCTAACAAAGAGAATTTTGCTCAGCAAGTGCTAAAGTTTATGGGAGTTTTCCCCCTCCAACTGGTCTGATGAAAAATGAATCATTGTAAAATATGGCCTCTGATCTGCATGACAGAAACCAGGTAATAAGGATCACATTTTCAAAGTATATAATTAGCACTGGAATTCAAATAGAAATGAGAGGTTGAGTTTTTGTAGTCTTTCTAAGTTTACAAAGTGCTTCCCCTTATAACAAGCTTGGTTACATTTTCATTCAGAAAACAAGAAACAGAGGTGAAAGCTCTGATTTTCCCAGAGCTAGAAAGTGGCAGAGCTGGCACTGGAACACAGTCATCTCCCAATATAAGGCCACTGGCTTCCCCAAGAGCCTACTATCACCAAAAGCAGCCACTCTTCTTGAGGAAGGAAATACACCCAAAACTAAGCACAAGTTGAGTTACTAAGAAGACATTTGTTTTGCATTTCAGGAAAACAAATGAAGGAAGGGGGATAGGCTTGGCAACCTTGGACAAGTGGCTAGGCCTATCCTGGCTTCTGTGCTCTTATTTTTAAGAGGGAGATAGGCCTAGATGAACTCCAAGGCTATTTGTTGTTGTTCAACAAAATCAGAACAATTCATGATGCTACCTGGCATTTTCTTGACAAAGATACTAAACTAATTCACCATTTCCTTCTCCTGCTCACTTTATATTTAAGGAAACTAGGGCAAACAAGGTTGAGTGGTTCAATTAGTGTCACAAAGTAAATATCTGAGGCTAGTTTTGAAATCAGTTAGGGTTTAAGTAGAGATAAAAATCTGTGAATGTATGTCAAGGTAGGATGTTGGAATATGAGATTCTGGCACATCATCACAGGGCAGGGTCTATGACCTTAAACTAGAGATGGTCCATCAAAATCATAGGAGATACTCAGATGTCACAGACCCAGAGACTGGTCAAGAATCTAAGACATTTCTTTACATGGAAAAAAATCAATTGGACTATTTTTCCCTTCGTGGGATCTATCCAGACAAAGGGATTCTATGAAAGAAATCAGCCTATTTTTCTTTAGTCTACTGTTCAATACCACCAAATGTATTTAAGTTTCTAAAGACCTTTCTCAACCATGCTTTCATTTTCTTCCTGAAAAGAGGAGTGAGAGGAGGAAGATAACCAGATTTGAATCAAGACAACTGGAGATGACCCTGGATGTGAAGCAATCAGAGTTAAGTGATCTGTCCAGCTAGTTAATATCAAGCATCTGAGGTCAGATTCAAACTCCAATCCTTCTGACTCCAAGGCCCGTGCTCTATCCACTATAGGTGAACAGTATCACTTAGCTTCACTTGTAGAAATGAAAGGGACCTGAGAGATCATATAATTTCTGGTCTCTTATTTTGCAGATGGAGAAACTGAGGGCCCAGGACCATTTGGTCCATATATGGTGCAAAGGCTTTCAGTGATTGACATATGCACATCCAAGTTCCATTTCTAGGGCAATGGATGATTACATGCAAAGTCCAGGTTCCAGTATTTCCTCTTTCCATTTATTTATTTGTGTGTGACCCAAGATAGGTATTTTCATATAGAGAAGTACCCATCACATACCTGATGCTTGAGTGATTTCTTTCCATAATGTAACAAATGATTTTCCTTCAAGTGATACTGGTGAAATATCTACATACTTCATTTTTTTTTTGCTTTTCTGAGACACTGTCTGTCCTAAGCCACATTCTTCTAACTAGCTAATATTTACTGAGGGGATTAGGGTAAAATATGTCAGCTTGCATTCCAAACATAGTACAAAATTACAAGTCTACAAGTTTGTGATTCCATTGGAAAGCACATTATACTATATGCACTGAATTAAATTAAATGTAAACAGCAGTTAAATGAGCTTAATTGTCTATACTGATGTTTCATGTTGTCTCTAATAAAGCATTTAATTAAAAAGTATATGAACCAAAGAAACCTCTGAAATCTCTTCTTCTGCATTTTCATGAGAATAAATGATACCTGTCCTTCCCTTGTGAGAGGATGCTTTTACAAGGTATTCATTAATCCTCTTAGACAATTGGAGTGTTAATGAAAATGGGTTGGCACATAACCTTTGACAGTGCATAAGATGAACTAAACACAAAGAAGTTCTGAAAAATAGACTCTCAGTGAGACCAGACTTCATTCATTTGAATTTCCTCCAAAGTGGTTGCTACCCAATTTTGAAATTCCAAGGATAATGAACATGTGGTCTTAGTGGTATAGACCCTGACAGGACTGCAGTATTCTAGCCATGTCATAAATGTCAACTGGGATGAAGCATGGCTTATTACACTGAACTTATTTCACACATTGGACAGAAACATGGAACTATCATTTGGTCCTCTGGGACTCTTCATCCTCATGTAAACACAAAGTGCCAGGAGAAAGAATCACAGTTTTACTAGAAGGACTGGGGAAATGACCAGCAGAAGAGATGCATGCCCAAAACCTGTCACTTTACAACCATGGAACCAACTTAGTAAAAATAAAAAAAAAACAAGATACAAGACTCACTGGAAAAGAAGGGAGCTCCTTCAGTGTCAGGGGCTGTAAAGAAAGACTTGAAAAGAGGTATGCAGATCTTACTTGCACGAGTATCTGGAGGGGTTTGATGGATCCTTCACTATGAAGCATTCTCCTCCATTGACGCAAAAAGTCTTATCCTTTTCAGCACATTTGACGAGATGGCTCGTTCCAGCTGTGGATGTTGAGGTGGCTGTAAGGGAGACAAAAGAGGAAAAAAATTCACTCTCCTTTCCACAATCAGTCTTCTTTTTTCAATTCTATGGAATGTAAGTTAGTAGGTAAAAAAAATCTGGTGCCTTCCTGGTTGTCCTTGGGTAATGAGAAAGGGGAGGGCAAAATTTCTTTGTACATTTATATAGAAGAACCAGACCAAACATTATCATATCCAACTTGATGACTCACAACATTTCTCAAATATGGTCCCTTTCCCCTGTTCCCACTCAGATGCAGATCCTCATTACCTCATACCTGGATTTTTGAAATTACTGCTAGTGGGTCTTCCTATCTCAAATCTTTCCCCACTTCAAACCAACAATCATTCACCAATGAAATTTCCTAAAGCACAGGTCGAAATATGTTAACAACTATTCAATAAATTCTAGTGGCTCTCCATTGCCTCTAGGTTCAAAGGCAAAGTGCCCTATTTGACCTTCAAATCTCTTCACAACTTAGCCCTTACCACTCACCAACATGTATCATCAATGACACTGGCCTCCTTGGTGTTGCCTAAATAAAACATAGCTCCAGGCATTTTCTTGGGTTATTCCCCAGACCTGGGGAACCCAACTCTTCTGTCCTGACTATTGATATTCCTTGTTTCCTGTAAATCCCTACTAAAATTCTATCTTTGATATGAAGCCTTTCCCATCCCCTATTAATTCTAGTTTCTTTTCTCTGTTAATCACTTCCTTTTTATCCTGTATAAAGTCTGCTTTGTTCCTCTCTGCTTATTTGTTGTTTCTCCTCTTAGATTATTCCTTGAGGGTAGGAACTGACATCTGGCTTTACATACTTAGTACTTAGCATTTGGCGGGTGTTTAATGAATGTTTATTGATAGATTGTTATTATTTAATGATGTGCCCATGGTCTTATTGGAAGTATACGCTAGAAGCAGTAGGTGAGCCTAGGAGTTGCCAACAGAGGTGAAGAAGAAAGGATCTGTTTCTTAAGGTGAATGATCAATGCCTAATTTACAAATAGAAGTAAGTTAGAACTTTAATGGCAAAGAATTGGAAATCAAGGAGATGCCCACCAATTAGGAAATGACTATGTTATGGTATATTAGTGTTACACAGTACTATTGTTCTATAAGAAATTATGAGCCATTGGACTTTAGAGAAGCATGAACTTAGTGAAGTGAGCAGAAGCAAAAGAACATTGTACAACTTAACAACAACATTGTGAGATGAGCAACTATGATGAATGCAGCTTCTCTCAGAAGTTCTGAGATCAAGGACAATCCTGAGAGACTGACTATGGATAATGCCATCCAAATCCAGAGGATTAAAAAAAATCTAGAGTCTGAATACAGAGCAAAGTACTTTGGAAAGATTTCTTTTGTGTTACTCCTTTCTTGCTCATTCTTTTCCCTTGGTTCTAATTCTTTTTTTCCCAACATGACTAATATGTAGGTATGCTAAATAGAAATGTATAGGTACAACTTTTACCAGAGTGCTCACCACCATGGCGGGGGGAGGGAAGGTGACAGAAAAATGTGAAACTCAAAAGTTTCAAATGACTGAATGCTGAAAATTTACCAAGACACGTAATTGGAAAAAATAAATTAATTAAAAATAAGCTATAACTTGACAACTCAGTACAAGATTTGTCTAACTAAATACATTTCGCCAAATGAAAAAAAACTATATGATGCCTTGTGAAACAAGAAACGTCACTGGGGTCATGCACATAAAAGTTATTTCCTCAGGAACTTAGGAGAGGGAATCCATGTTTAGAGCAGGACATTGAGCTGGATTCATGATCCCTCAATGAATAGTATCAAAGTAGAATGAATCAAGATTTTAAGTTAGAAAGGTGGCCCTAATTGTTCTGTGTGGGCTCACTATTATACTTGTTAAGCTTTCTAAAACCTTTCCTGCCTCCAAATTTAGTTCTAGGGAGGTCACAGAAAAAGTCTAGGAATATGGAATCTAAGCTCAAGCCTTAACAAGAGTTGATCAATTTCTCTGCTGATTTTTCTTTTAGTTGGAAACCTTGTGTGGAGGAAATGGGAGTTATTCCTCTTGTTCTGAGTTCCCAGAACCTCTGGAATCTTTCTTTTTCCTGCCATCTCTTTCCCTGTTTCCTTTTCCTTTAATTCTTACTCCAGGTGATGCTTCTTAAATATGGACATGACTTCTAACCCAGTTTTGTCTCCCATAGCTTTGCTAATAATGCTTGAATATGTCTTCCAATATTCTGTCTGCCTAGGCTTCATAATTCATAGGCTAAATAGTCATTCCTGGGATTACCTACAACTTGAGTTCTCTTTTTTTGTGTCATTTTTGAGATTCATCTTTAAAATTTTATCACTTCCAGTTTGAATAAATTTCAAGGACTATTCCCTTTAATTAAAAAAAGCATATCTTATTGTCTGATCTTGTTATCTCTTATGCTTTTTGTTTCTTCCTTAAGGATGTGATTTCTCTCTCATCACTCTCATTTTGGATCAATGTACAACATGGGGGTTAAGATTGGGAGAAAAATTGTAAAACTCAAATAAAATCTTTAAAAATAAAAAAAAAACTTACCACTTCCAATGAAACTGAGGGAGAAAGGGAGAAAAATAAACTTTGCTATTGGTTAAATGGGATAAAAATTTTGAAAGGAAAAATGAAATCAAAGATTGAAATGTGGAAATGGTGGTGGTACTAGAGACGCATATAGAGGATTATTTCTTGATTTCAAAGCAGGCTGAGATGACTACTGCAACATTCATTTGGAAATGGTCTATTTAAAAAATGATAAAACATGAAACAAAAAAGACAAAAGACAAGTAAGTATCCTCACATTTGTCTTACTAGTTTATATCTGAATGCTTAAATTATAAAGGGGGGAGGGGAATTTCCTACACAAACTCAGACTAATGGAAGAAGCAACATTTAGAAAATTATGTGCATATAAGATATAGAATAAATTGGTGATAACATTCAGTGGAAGTGGGAGAAGTTTGATGCAGAAGATGGGATTTTAGCTGAGATTGAAAGGAGCCAGGGACACAAAAAGATGGAAATGAGTAATTCCCAATGTATCAGTATACTTATCATAGAAATGAACTGTCAGTGTCAAAGTAAAATAGAGAAGCCCAGACTTTACGTATCGAATAAGTTCAATTTCTGTAAACTGTAAACTCCTGGGGCATAAAAATATTTTGGTAACTCATAATGCATACAATTATAATCTGCCTTTCTAAAGGTTCATCTCTTCAAGTACTGCAAATTGTGTGTTTATTCATTCTTACAAAATACTACAAAAGGAAAGTTTCAGGTTCAATCATCTATTTGACCTAGACACCTATGGATATTCTTCCATGGGATTAAAAAAAACTTGACCAGTGTAGTTAGCATTCCATTAACACTTGCTACTTCTGATGAAGGGTGAATGGGTAGAATCATAGATTTAGAGCTGGAAGGGCCTTAGATATAGGATGAGCATTTGTGATTCATTCTTTGTCCAGAAAAAGGCATCTGAATGTCCAGGAATCAACCATGTGTTTTAATATACATGACAGGTTGCTTAGCTAATTTTTTTATGGCTTAGTAGTAAGTATTGTATGTCTCTTTCAGAAGGAACTTTGTTTTAGCAGTGTACAAAAATAAATTCTCCACATAAATCATACAGACCAGCTGTGTGCAGGGAAGAGACACATTGGGCCTATTTTTCATGTTCTTTCCAACTATTTTAAGAATAGCATCATATTGGCCAAGAAAGAGGAATGCTTTTTTATAAAATTGGAAAATTATGAAGAGTCTTTTAGCTAATCCTTTGAAATCAGACTATCTTTATCATGATTCCTAGTGGAAAACAGTTTGTTATGAAGCAGCGATGTGTAACTCCCTTCCTTCTTTCAGACAGAGCTCAGACTACTGCCTGGGTTCGCGGAAACTTTGACAGTAAACTGAGAAACATTTGGAAAAAAAACAAAGCCAGAGGTTTCTGCAGCATGTTTTCTGTAGGTTACAGGGCCATCAAGGCTGATCATGGAATCAGAAAGAAGCAGTGAGCCTCTAACTGAGACAAGGGGTCCACTCTTTGATTCCAGGAACTCAGAACCAGTTGCTAAGGTCATTCATTCTAGCCACTTCTGGCTATGGATAGTGATATATGGACCTTTCAAATTTCCACCATGATTCTTTCTTGTCATTGAAGTTTGGCACAGAGAAGGACCTCATACTTATTGCTTTTCAGGGGCTCTTCCTTCTCTGCCTCAAACATACAATCTATAAGGCGTAATCACCCTGCACCTGCATTGTTGGGCAATCAAAGACCCAGACAATCCATGATCTTTTCTTCCCTCCTTGTTGGAAATGACCTGTGTCTCTGAGGGAGAACCATCACAATGGATATGACAGAGGAAACCCAAGAAGCCAATCATTAGCAAACTTCAGGTGATAGGAAAATTGAGCTCATTCAATACATAAGGCCTGGGCTTCTCTATTTTACTTTGACACTGACAGTTCATTTCTATGATAAGTATACTGATACATTGGGAGTTTCTCATTTCCATCTCCTTGTATCCCTGGCTCCTTTCAGTCTCAGCTAAAAACCCATCTTCTGCATCAAACTTCTCCCACTTCCACTGAATGTTATCACCAATTTATTCTATATCTTATATGTACATAATTGTCTAAAATGTTTCCTCCTCCATTAGTCTGAGTTCATGGAAAGTAGAGATTGCTAGTGGACTTTTCTTTGTCTCCACTGTCTAGCATAGAGATTGGCCCATAGTTAACACTTGATTAATGCTGGTTGTCTAACTTTGTGACTGAGGTAACTTAAGACAAGTGATAAATATTTCTTTATAAATTTAATGTCTTTCCATCCCATGTGTCTAATAGAATATCTTGCACACAATAGAGTCTTCATGAATGGCATTCAGTATAATAGGAAACTCATTATAGGAAGGGATCTTTGAAATAATATAGTTTAAATGTAAGGACTGGCAAATTGTCTTATGTGGGGGGGAATAAGATTAGGAGGAAAATTGCAAAACTCAAAATAAATAAAAGCTTTACAAAAAGAAATAATATAGTTTAGAGGTCTTTAACAAGTCTAGGAACTTTTATTTTTTTAAAATGGATAAATGTCTTTTAACAATGTTTAAATTCTATATATTTTATGTATTTAAAAACCTTCTGAGATGGGAATATTAAATGTCACTAGACTATCAAAAAAAAATCCATAACTTTAGAATAGATTATGAACCCCTGATCTAGTTCAACCTCCCAGGTTTTCAGATTGGGAAGCTGAGGCCTCAATGGGTAAAGATTTATTTGCAAAGGATCACAGATGTGGCAGGAACAGTGCTGAGAGACAGCCTTGTTGGGTAGACAGGGCCTCATTTTCCACACCAACATATGGATAAATTCATTATTTAGGTTTTGGGGGGTGGGGTGGGGGATGGTGCTGAAACTATCCTTAAAATCAAATTGGCTCAAACCACAGACAGATTCCTGGGACCCAAGGCTCCATGTCAATAGCTAAGATGTCAGGACCTTTGTATAACATACCAATATAATCAACAAGGAAACAGAAAAGATAATCTCAACTGAATCAATGATATATCCTGAGTATTCTTTCTAGGTTATGACTAAGTAGACTTTGTTTTTAACTGCTCAGAGATCTAAGAGTCTAATACTGAAGGTATTCCATTCAATCAGCCTTAATCAAGATCACCTATAACAAAAAAGTTACTGGATAGTTAAGCTGGGCTTCCAACTCAGAGACTTCTGATTCCAAAATTATGGCTCACATTGTCATGGTGCAAGGGTGGTACAGTGGATAGAGCAGTGACCTTGGAGTCTAGTCTCAGATACTTACTAGCTGTGAGACCTTGAGCAAGCCACTTATCCCTGATGAATGCACCTCCAGGACCATCTCCAGTCATCCTAATTCCTATTTGGCCACTAGATCTTAGATGACTCTGGAGGAGAAAGTGAGACTTAGCACAGGGTCCCTCACTCAAATTCAATTCATGGTATCCCTGATATCATGGTCTTCTTTGAGAATAAATGACAAACATTATATGGGAGTAGGGAACCTTTGTTCAGCCAAGGGCCATTTCAATATTTATGACAACATTCAAGGGCTATGGCTGGTCAAACATTTCATTAATTCACCTCTAAATAGCAACTAGATTTATTGAATTTTGAGTTCCAGCTGCATTTGCCTTGGCAACACTAGATTAATATTACCTACAGGTCAGAGGCTGCCACCCATCATACCCTTACTTTATTTTTTTAATTATGTTTCCTACCTTTCTAAAGACTGCTAAGACAACTTTATTTGATATGTTTGGAGCTCATACTAAAAATGAGAAAAATCATTTAAACATGGGAATGCATTTAACAAATGACACCTCCCTCAACCTACTGATTTCTCTAGGTATAGAATACAGGTCTACAACAAGGTGAAATTGGGAACTCAAGTCCATTCTATGTGAAAGAAAATAGTGAGATGCAGGAATAGTTGTTCTCAGATGGTGATGGTAGGAGACAATATATCATGAGAAAGGGATAGCTTGAATAAGGGAACCCTGAATACGTAGGATATAATAAGTGATAGGGGATTTCTTATTTACCAGGAAGCATGTAAGGAAGACTAATCCATAGAGTATAGTGTCTGGCACATAGTAAACATTTAATAAATGCTCATTCATCAAATAAATGCTTTATCCATAGTTCCCACATCACTGCCATTCACAACTGGCTAGAGATTCTACTTGGGTAAACACATTGAACCAGGAAGTTGAAGAAGGGAGAATAGGGGCTGGGGAAAATGAAACAGGGCAGAAAGGGAAGGAGGTCACTTGCATGAAGGTGGGAGTACTGCTGAATATCTTAGGTCCAAACAACTCTTGGACACCACTATCCCAGGGGTGGGGAACCTTTTTCTGCAAAGGGCTATTTGGATATTTATAGCAAGATACAGTGGCTAATCTTGGTCAAACAATTTATTATTTCACCCCTAAAAAGTTGCTACATTTATTAAATTTGAAGTCTTACCTGACATCACTTTGGCAACACCACAACAATATGGGCCAAGGACCAGAGGTTCCTTGCCCCTGCTCTATACCATAGATAAACTAAGGCAAGTATAGAAAAGCAGAGGACCTTCACTTCATTGAAGGCTCTCCATTCATTCATTTATAATTCACTCAATCACTTATTCAATAATTTTTATTGAGAATTGATTAAATCTTGACTAAGCACTGAATTCATCTGTGCTCAGGGTAGCAATCCAATTGATGGGTCTGCTGCCATTTTGAAACTTATTGAATTCTGAGTAGCCAAACCTGATGCAGACAAGACATATGACTAGATGTCTTACTCTCTTTTATTTTTAAGTAAGGAGAGAAATTCTTTATCCTTCTCAGCTTTTTGACAGGAGAACCACTGCCCATTTGAGAGAAAATATGGTATAATGGGGGGTAGCTGGGAGGCACAATAGATAAAGCACTGGACTTGAAGTCAGGAAGTTTAAACCTGACCTCATATGTTTATTAACTGTGGAATCCTGAGCAAGTCATTTAACCCTGGTTACCTCAATTTCCTCATCTGTAAAATGAGCTAGAGAATGAAATGGCAAACTGCTCCAATATCTCTGCCAAGAAAAGAATCAGAAATGACTGAAAAATGAATGAATATCAACAAAATGGAATATTGACTAGGCTACTGGTCTGAGTCAGAAGGAGCATGGTTTTAAATCTCACCCAAGACATAATCTCTGTGATTCTGAATAAGTCACTTAACCTCTGTGAGGAGTTTCTTTATCTGATGAATGAGAAGGAAATCCTTAATATTCACCTCACTGGATTTCTGTGGGCTTAATGTACTTCTGAACCTATGAGGGATCCTTAAGAATCAGTTAAGATTATGATGATCATGAATGTCTGATCCCTGGTAGAGGACCCCACCATGTTAATTCCAAACAGTATCACAATGAAGGGACCCAATCTAGCTGCATCAGCCACAATGGGGTTAAAATTTTTAATTCACTGTTCTACTTAGAGGTTAAAGTCAAAGACCTTAAACATATTGGAAACATTAACAACATCTGAAGTATGCAATGTTTGATTCTGATTCCTCCAGGTTTCTCAAGTAAAGATACTTCAAAGAAATGTTCTGATTTGGGTTAGATTGTACTTAAAAAGAAAAGATTTGAGATAATCAAGGAGTTCTCACAAATATACTGAGCTTGCACTTGTCTATGAGAACAAGTCCACTATTCTAAATATCCCAACCCTGCAAAATTTGTAGATTACAGAAATTAAGCTTCCTTCTTTCTTCATCAAAAGTTATCCCCCATAGTGACTGAAGGCCTTCAAAGCTATACCAGGTTTCTGACCATTTTTACCAAACACAGCTCAAAAAATACCATGCCTCCCAAAGCTCTGGCTTTCCTCACTTTGGGTATGTTTTCAAGGGTCCTTCCATTATCAGTGTGGCAGACAGCCAGGGTGTATCAGAGCCTTTCCCCTAGAACCAGCCCTGAAAATCAATTATTGGAATCCTGTGACAAATGAGTAGGGGTCAGTCTGGCAGTGCATCTGGACTCCATCACTCACATGATTCATGATCGATTATGGAATGCAACTGCATGGATATAAGAAAAGGTAACCAAATAGTAGCCTATGACCCTTTAGTCTGAATTGAATAGTTCTATAGTTCTATATCCAAACTGTACATTGTCACATTTTCTAGGCAGCTTACCTTCAAAATCTCTAGTGGTAATGCGTTCCGACACAGGTAAATGCATGTTCTTTCCGTCTCTGATATCTCTTAAAAGAGACAATGACCCAACTGGTTTGGTTCCTTGGTCTATAGAACCTCTAGAAATGGCAATCAAGGATGCTGGGAAGGAACCACTTGGAAAAGTCCTGAAGGATAGGCAGGGAGCTCCCTTCTCATGCGGCTCTGCAGCAGGAACTGTCAAGCCCAACAGAGGAGCCTCAGCTCTGATTGCTTCCTAATTTCTGCAGATGCTAGCAGATCTTGGGTGCCCAGAATGACAGAAGAATGACAGGAAGTAGAATACCAGGCTCAAAGCCACGGAAGAGAGAATGCTCTGGCTGTTGGCATCTGGCCTGGAGGGCAGGGGCAAGTTTCTTTACCTTGCTGAATCACAATGAAGAATCCTTGACTTATTCCCAAAAGGAAGAGCTGACAGAAGGAGAAAAGAGAGCTCTGGTAGACTGTGGGCTCCCTGAATCAACACTGCTATTTAAAGTAGCAGGCTTGATCACCAGACCTTAACATCACTAAGCTCTGAGGAGAAAAGAAGGGTAGAAAGGCCACTTCCCATTCATTATCCCAACTAAGAGCCTTCTCCAAATGTAGTATGAAGTCAATACATTCTCTAGTCTAGTCAGAATACTTCTCTTTCCAGATGAAGATGCTCAGGAAGAGGACAAGGAGGAAGGGCCCACAACAGGCAACCTAACATGCCCACCTCAGCACATTCCTGACTAGTTGTGTTAGTGGAAATGATCACTCTTTGTGCCTTGCTTCCTATAGCTGTAAAATCCATCTACCAAAACTCGATCTACCTGGCAGTTAGGAGACAAGAAGAGAAAGATCAATGGAGGTAATGGTAGTGAAAGAGCCCTCTTCAAACTAACAACTATTAGTGGGAATTCTTAGCTGAGGGACTAAGAGCTTTTTTTTAATGTCATGATGCTTAGAAAGAGTCCACAGACCTCACCAAGCTCCTCCAGGGGGTCCATGGGAAATAAAATTTCAAGAACTCCCATGTTAGAGGCAACTAAGTGGAGCAATGGACAAAGCATTGGACTTGGAATCAGGAGAACATTCCTTCCTATGTGCAAATTCAGCCTCTGACATTTATTAGCTATGTGCTAGCATGGCTAATATCACTGCTAGCAATTCACTTAATCATGTTTGTGTCTTGGTTTCCACATCTATAAAATGAGCTGAAGAATGGTAAGCCACTCATATGTATTTGCCAAGAAAACTCCAAATGGAGTCACCAAGAGTAAAACACAACTGAAACAACTGAACAATTAGTGAAGGAATTGTGTGAGATGATACCTAGGGTACCTTTCAACTTCACACCTATGACTAATCTTCACTTCCTGAGTTTCCTTCTCTCTCAGGTGAAGGTCTAGATTTCCTCTAATATCCTTTTCAAATCAAAGAGTTTTGGTTCAATGAGTCCAAATCAACTCCTCAGGCTTTGTTTTTCTCCTTTATAAAATAATCAGAGATGATCTCTGAGACTCTTTCAATCTTGCATCTCATTGGGGATACCTGGTCCTTAATCACCAAAGGCTCCCCATTGCATCCCAAAACAAGTCATCTGTTCTCTTAAAGCAGTGCCTTATTTGTTTTACAAAAAATCACATTTCCAAAATATCAAAGGAAGTATGAGAAAGGGACCAATTATAGACACCATTCATGAAACAAACAGAAATTTATCATGCATCTATATTCAGGGTCTTTTGCCAGTCACAGTATGGGAGAATTGAATGGACCACGTTCTCAAGTCACCTATTCTCTAAGACATTTAGTTGCCTTTGAATAACAGCCTAGTACCATGGCTGATAAATATTAGGTATCTGGGGATTCAATCTTTCATCATGGGTCCTTTGAAATTATCAAAGATCACCGTATTGATCAGAGTAGGAAAGTATTACATAGTAGATCAGATTATAATGATATACAATGCTTTCCTGGTTCTACTCACTACATTTTGCATCAGTTCACTTAATTCTTCATCATTTTATAAAACACAATAGTATTCCACTAAACAGCTCTTACTTGAGAGAGAAATGGAAAGATAGATCTGGCTCATTGAGAAATCAAAGGGGGATTACAGATGAGGAGAAAGTCTCTTAGAATCAGCAGGGTCAATACATGAAAAGTAGGGTCATTCAGAAATCTTACTGGGTTTATCTCTTCAGCATTCTAGCTCCTTCCTTTATGTACTTGGAAATTACTATTTAATAGGGAAGAAAGCCAGACACTTATTACACCAAAGTCATTATTGCTCCCTACATGAAAGGTAGAGAAAGAGGCTTACTTTTTTCTAAAAGTCATTTCATGGGGAGATGTTGGAAAGATGTACTTGATGAAAAATAGAAGGATCTTGGATTTGAAGCTGGCAAGAAGCTTAGAGGCTATCTAGTTTAATATACCATATTATAAAGATTGGGAAATTGAGCTCCAGAGGTAAAGTCTTATTTAAGATATTTAACCACTGACTTCCGGAGAATATAGATATAATGTTTTGGGGGGGTAGAGGGGTTGGGTCTTTTGTAAGGCTATGTGGTTGAGTGACTTGCCCAAGGTCACACAACTAAGTATGGATCAAATGTTTGAGGTCAGATATGAAATCAGGTCTTTCTGACTTTAGGGCAAGTGCTCTATCTACTTTGCCACCTAGTTGACCCTGGGGTATGAAGATAATGACATTGGTAAATGGAAAATTAAGCTGCCTTAGTTAATATATATCCCTTATGTGCTTACTATGACAATAGGTAAGTCATCATCATCATCATCATCATCATCATCATCATCATCATTGCTGCACCCATTTATTTAGCATTTGGAAAGGATTTTTTATATAACTTATTTTACCTGCACTACAATGCTGAGGTCTAAGTACTTTTATATTCCCCATATTACAGATGAAGAAACTGAGGCAGAAAGGACAATTTCTCAAGAGTCTTACAGCTAGAAAGTGTGAGGCAAAATTTGAACTCAGAGATTCCTGAGTCTAGGTCTCTAGGTGCTATGCCATATGTGCCAATAATCATGCCAAATGCTGGGAGGGAAAGCATGGTATAATGGAAAGGAAAGGACCTCCTCTGTTCTCTGTCTACCTCTGTCACTTCCACCTTCTCTGTCCATCTGCTTCTGTGTCTTTCTCTGCTTCATCCTTCTCTGTCTCCCTCCCTCCCTCCCTCTGTCTTTTTCTCCACCTTTGCCATCCTCTTGCTCCCATCCTTTCTGTCTCTATGTCACTATTTCTGTGTCTTTCCCCTCTTCCCTACCCCCTCCCCCAGCTCATTTCTGCCAACCCTGCAACCTCCCAGATGATTATCATATCGGGGAAGTGCTCTTACTCAGGAGGAAATGAGTTGTGATGTGTGGTTTCTAGATAAAATCCTTTTGGTGCCTTGTTCAGAGAAACTGTAATATGCAAAACTGGATCTGAACATACATAGAGGAAATTGCTCCTGTATAATTAGGCCTGGACTTTTCCAAACTTCAGAAATCACATCTAACATTAGTCCCATTTTTGCTATCTTTGTTTCCCAAATCAACTGCTGTTGGACCACTCTCCTGGTCACTTTGCAGAATGGCCACCTTAGAGCAAGACTTAGATGTGTTCCAGATTAACCCAATCCCCCAATGATATTGGTACAAATTATCTGAGGGGGAGGAGGGTAGGAGAAGAGCCATAATAACTGTTCTGATATTTTGCTTTGATTGAGGCTCTTCTTTTCCAACAGTTCCCAGGAGCTCCTTGCTCCCCAGTTTCTGTCTCTACAGATCAATCCCCAATGTGAAGCTGGAGAAAGTTCTAATCATAAGAGCATTAAGAGTCCCCAATACAAGAATTTATGTTACTAAAGAATACTTCTAATTATAGTTTCTAATTCACTATTCTGGACATGCCTACAACAAACTGAAGGTATCTAGGGATTGCCTCAATTTTTTTTCCTTTGAAAACCAAGGAGATTCTAGGGAGGGATCCAGTTGTCTCTGGAAAGATCTGTCCATGTTGGGAACATTAAAGTTCATGACATGCTTTATAGCTACCATTTCATTTTATCCTTATGGCAATCATATTATCTCCTCCATTTTCTAGTTGAGGGATCTGAGAAAGAGAGAAATCAAGTGACTTGTCCAGGAAGCTAGGAAGCATCAGAGGCCAGATTTGAACTCAGGCCTTTCTCTATCCACTGTGCCACTCATGTGCCTGAACAGAAGGACACATATGGTTTCTGATAACTTTATTTTCCAACTGAATGCCAATGCCTCACTTGATGTATCTTTGCACCATATGCAGTGAACTACTCCAAAGACTTCAAGAATGGAACCAAATGACCAAATGATTACTTTTTGACAGTCAGGCAAGAAGCTGGAACTAAGTGGAAAACAGAAGATACAGTAATTGAACTGATGTGCCCCATTAGCCAACTCATTCTTCATGGTTGCTGCATACTGGTCTTCATGGGAAAATAACCCTATTAGTCTGACAAAGCACTCAAGATACCCAGTGACTCAATCTGTCCAGTGGTTTCTGCTAGGGGATCCAACCACCACTCAGATGGCAAGCCTCCAGGCCATGGTACATCCAGATGTGGAAAAGTGAGTTTTACCTTTGACATATTTCTGATTTTCTGTTTTGAGCTATTCATCCTCTCAAGTATCTTAGCAAGTAAATCCCAAGTGGAAAAAAAGACAGAACTTAATTTATCCAGGTGACCAATGTGTTAAAGGAAAGAATCAAAAGAACACAATTGTTTCCCATCTCAGACTTCAATGTCCCTTTCCCAAGCCAGTATTTTTTCCCCAGCATCTCTGAAAGAGAAATATTACTTGTCAATGTACTGGAATCTTATTTGGCAACAATAAGCAAAAGTCTTTAAATTGTGTGATGGGACTTCTTTGAAAATATGAAGTCTATAGTCCCTGTTTCACTAGGAAATATTGCATTCCAAAGAAGGAATTCCATTATATTGAATTAGAGATGTATTTTTCTCACAGCCAAGTTTATGGACCCTCCAAAATTTGTCCGTGGACATCCAGATTAAGAACTCCTAGATATGTTGTAGGAATAAGAAAAGACACATTTTTAGGGTTGAGATCTACATGCTTTTATGAGTTCTGAAATTTTACATGCTTTTTCACAGTTCATAACAACAAAAGAGTTGAACCCTAAGTCCATCTGGGAACCTTTTGGATAATGCTGACTAAGCCAAAGACCAAAAGCAAGGTGACATTGATCCAGGACTTTCATTAGAATCCTAATAATAAACACCTATTCTCTTTCACTTTCCCCCTTTATTCCAAAATCAGACCCCAGGGTTTGCAGAGGCAGCCATTCAGCATAGGTTGCCTTAACTGGCCTAGGGGTGACTATTAGAAAGAAGATAAAAAATTTTAGGGAAATGATGGGAATGGAGAATTAAAAAGTGAGAACAAGAAGGAATGAGAGATTTTTTTGAAAAAAATACAGTACCCTTTAGAACACCAAGAGCTGAGACAGAATTACTCCATGATGAATAAGTTGGCATTAAGACCTGAAGATATAAAAGAAACTAGTTTTCCACTGTATGGCCTCCTCTCTTAGAGCAGGTGTGGAGGCTGTGCACTTTTAAATAATATATATGGATAATGACCTTTCAAGGGACATGACTTCCTTTGCATTTCTATATGTTTCATTTTAAACTTCTAGAAATATAATTCTTAGAAGTATGGAGTCTTCACTGGATTGCCAATCAAAGGAATCAGGACACAAAACCAAGAGCTCCTGATTTAGAAACACAAAGGTAGGGCATAGCTAATTCACTGAATCCCTGGTTAGGATCCTTCCATACCTTTAGTGTGAAGAAAGTAAACCACCAAAGTTGCATGACAGTCAATGGAATCAGGATTTACAAAACTATTTACATAAACATGTCTCCATGAATATATGTAGGCATGAATATAAAAATAATGAATATAACTAGCAAAGTTCTTTATGTACATTATCTCATTTGATACAATCCTCTGAAATAGATATCCTTATTAGTCTAATTTTACAATAAGAAAACTGAGACAGAAGATTAAGTGACCTATCACATTTGTTACCTACATATCATGATTTGATTTCTGGTCTTGCTGATTCCACTCAGTGATCAGTTTAATCACAAAACCAGGAGAGTCTTGCCCCATCTTCCACTTTGGTAACTACCCCTTTAGATCCCAGACCTTCCAGTTAAAATAGCAATATTTAACAGCTGACTAGAAAACTGGAGCTAATCCCATTTTGCAAACAAAGCAAAAACAATGTGGACTAGTTGCTTTCTCAGTATTCCATAGTGAGGGTAATGACAAAGTTTAGTAATTATGCCAAGTTTCCTTTGGTTCACTGCCTATCCTTAAGTAGTATGGTGCTGAAGGAGTGTTGAGTTTGTGGACACTCTGAATATTAGCAACATACATTCCAAGTTCGGAATAGGTGATATTAACAAATCCTGGTTCATTGACTATCCCCAACTTTGGTAAATTTACCTTTTCTTCCTGTAAAAAAATAGAATCTAAGGATCCCAAAAGAGGCTATGCCTCAGATTGGGTTAGTTGGATACACTTTAACCAGTATGAAAGGGTGCTGGGTTGATTTCAACTGTAAAATTTGTTCCATATTCATAATTATGAGTTTCCAACATTTGAGGCCAAATTTAATATAATAAGAAAATGAACTAAGTTCCTGCAGAATTATTAAAAAATGGAGGGAATTAAATGGTCAATGCCAAAGGAAGAGGGTAACTTTACATTCTACATTTTTTTCTCCCAAATAGAATAGTGGTCAAGATTAGCTACCATTCTCTCTAAAGATAGTCCCCATCTAGTTCATCATCACCATCAAACATTTAGCCATTTCATGAATGTCTACTGTTCAGGTTTCAATATGACCTGGATTTATTACCTCCAAAGCTTGGCCAAAATAAGATGAAAGTTGACTGAATTGTCTTTCATAAGTTGCAAAACTCCTTTAAATTATTCCCCAATTATTTTTAGATTTTTTTTCAAGGCAGTGGGGTTAAGTGGCTTGCCCAAGGCCACACAGCTAGGTAATTATTAAGTATCTGAGGTTGGATTTGAACCCAGGTACTCCTGACTCCAAGGCCCGTGCTCTATTCACTGTGCCAACTAGCTACACCCCCAATTTTTTTTATGGAAGCAAAGGTCTGTGTTCTTTAATACCAACATTCTACTGCTGGTCCTATATCTCAACAAAGTATAGACTACAACAGTCTCCTGAGAACTGGAAAAGAAATTGGCACAGAGGGCAGTGAATAATGTTAAAGAAGAGTAAGAGATCCAATCAAAAAAATGGAGGGTGACATAATTATGTGTCTTTCATTTTCAAAGATCACAATATCAGTTGATTCCATGACAAGCATGAGAACTGGATATGAGTGAAGGGGTGCTGTGCTCCACTAGAACCATTTGGGACCTGTGGCAAGATGGTCCTGGTTGTTAGTCAATCAGGAATAAGTGACTTGTCCAAGGTCACACAGCTAGTAAGAATCAAATGTCTGAGGTTGGACTCAAACACCAATCCTCCTGACTTCAAGACTAGTGCTCTATCCACTGCACCACCCACCTGCCCCTAAGAGTGACAAGAAGATAGCCTGGGAGTATAGTGAGGACAAGAAATGAGCTCAATGGCCACAATACTCCCCTGATACTCTTATGAAGTTACAGAAAGTAAAGAAGTTCTTGGAGAACTAGGAAGACATACTGGGACAAGTAGAACAGTGGACATGGGTAAAGACAGACAATCCTCAAGGGATTACAATCTACATCACTGAAGGGATTTTCTAAGTCACCCCAAGTATATTATTTGAATCCCAACATTTTAGAGAAGAAACTGTGACCAAATAAAATAACTTAAACAAGGTCATCTAGGTAGACAGATATTAAGTAAAAGAAATAAAATTCCAATTTTTTTTACTACAATCCAGGTTTCCTTCTAGATAGGTACTGTACACTAGCAATCAAGACTCAACCTTTACATTTTTAAAAAAACTACATTCTAAAAAGAAAGCTTTCCCCAAGGTAACACTGGGGTCATGGTGGGCCAAGGTGGGGAAACCAATGCCAATAAGAATCTATCTCAAGGTGAACACAGAAGCCAAGATTGCTGGTTTTGTGCTGAGTCTGTCACAAAAGACCACCTTGAATCCTCTCCACTCTCCAGAAACAAAAATGCTTTCCTGGGAACTAGAAACCTCGATCAGTCTTAACTATCTCAGAACTAGACTAGGAAAGAAACTTGAAACTCAATGGCATGATCATGCCAAGGCCACATGGACAAACTGGCATTTGCATATTTTATGCTTCAAACAACCTTCCTCAAAATTGCTTCCTTCAATCTACTTAATTTTAGGAAAATATTTTATTTTCCATTTTCCAGGGATATCTAAACTGGCCACATCCTTGTCTATTCCTTCTTGCAAGCAAAGTAAAAGGAAGATGTATGTTAATACTATCTGTACTCATCATGTACTGAGATAAATGTCTCTTCCATGTGGAAACATCCGCAGAATGCTGAGCAATGTCAGGAAACTGGAAGATCAAAACAGAGGCCAAATGAAACCCTAAATTTAGTTATGATACCTGTGCAATATTTAACTTTCCTTAGATCTTTTATTGACCTCAATGCACAGCTCCTTTAAAAGCTCTTTGTGGCAGAATAGGCAGAGTCAGGGAGATAATGTTACATTTGATGGTGTGACAACCACAAAGGACTGCTGCAGGGAAAGAGGGAGAAGGGAGGAGGCAAAGAGGAATATCTGCAAGAGATGAGTAGAAACATGCTCAAATAACCAATTCTCTCCTGGGACTTAGTCGGCAAAGCTTGCATCGGAGAAGCCAAGCCCATTCTGGAAGCTGGTGCTTTTCACAAGCCTCATTTATATGCTGCAGGGATAAAGGTTCAGGTTGGAGTGGTAAAGTGATCTGTCTTAGTCTTGGACTATTAAGCAAGTCAATGGAAAATCTCACCTGAAAATGTATTTTAGATTCATTTCTAGCAGCCATATGTGGTCTCATCCTTTTGGTGAGTGAGGAATCAAAGGAGATGTGCATATTTATATAGGATTTGTCAAAATACTTGGTTCTAAAGCATAGGTTCATTACCTTTTTTTCAACCATGATTGGCCAGTGATCGTCTAATGCAACCTATTAAAACTGTTGCAGAATCAATTTTTAAACATGTAAACTTAAATATACAAGATTACAAAGGCAAACAAATATATTGAATCATCATTATTGCATTTTTTTAAAATTAGCAATAAGTACATGGATTCCAGGATAAAAAAAAAAACCTTGGGTTAGGGTGTGATGGTGTCAATGGAGAGATCCAAAGAATTCTAAGAACATTTGAGAGGAAGAGTTAATGGTATCAGGGAAGGCTTCCCTATGGAGACAGCATCTGAGCTGATACATGAAGAACAGAGGAAGCAAATGGCCAGAATTAGTAGATAGCACAATGAAATATAGGAATCACTAGTCATTAGGTTTTGAAAGAAAAGAGTGGGTGATGGGAAGGAATAGGAACTCAGAAACATGTTGAAAACAAGTTATGGGAGTTATGCCAACCTTAAAAAGACTACCCCCTATTCTAGAACAAGGGTTCCTATCCTGAGGACCATGAACTATTTTAAAAATAAACTTTAATGGCTACATCTCAACATGATTGATTTTCTTTGATATCCTATGTTTTGTACACATTATACCTGTTGTTCGGGAGGGGGGCATTAGCCTCATTTACTAGATAATGACACAAAATACATTAAGAATTCTATCTCTTAAAGAGAACAAGAAGACACAGAAACTTTTATATCAGGGGAATGTCACTGGCTGTCCAGTGCCTCAAACCTTCAGTTTTGGTAGCTGTGGGGAGGTTAGATCTAGCAGTCTGGAGGCCACTTGGGAGGGTGGTATAATAGACCAGGGCTATGATGAGGGCCTGAATTAGGGTACTGCAAGTGGACAAAGAAGAGAAATAACTAAAGTTAAGAACCATAGTTTACAAAACATTGAAAATATCCCCACTCACCAGGAATGCTTTGTAGATTTGGTAAAACTCAAATGAGGACAGGAAGCCCAACTAAAATATTGAAAAGCCCATTCTAGTCACCCCCTCCAATGGCCTATTTATTTCCTTTTTTAACTTAGCTTCCTTTGTTTGCTAAAAACAAATAGACAGGGCTGCACAGAAATGTCAAGAAATCAATAGAAAGTAATTAGAAAGAGTAGTTAATGTCCTTCAAAGGGCTTTGAAGGCAAACTAAAGAAAAAGGAAGGCTCAGCCTGGGAAAACTCAACATTCATTTCTTTTCTTCCCAAGGAACAAAGACTAAAAATGGACCATAATGAGACAAGCTTGTTTAAGAAAGAAATTAGCCAAGTAAATATCAATCTCAGGAGGAGTCAGCAAGGAGAGGCACTTGTTCAGTCTTGTCCAACTCTTCATGCCTCCATTTTGGGGCTTTCTAGGTGCAGATATTGGTTTTCTTCAGCTTATTTTCCAGAAGAGCAAATAGAAGGAAATAGTCTTAAGTGACTTGTCTAGGATCAATAAGCTTCTGTGGTCAAAATTTGAACTCAGGAAGAAAACAAGTCCAAGCCCAGCTAGCACTGCAGAGAAGTCTAAAGATGGCACATGCAACCATAAAATGACAGGATTCTTGCTTCTTAGAAGGAAAGCTATGGCAAAGCTGGATAATATTCTGAAGAGAAGAGACACCAGCTTGCTGAGAAAGGTCTGTACAACCTAAACTATGGATTTTCCAGTAGTGATGCATGACTGTGAGAGTTGGACTGAATCCTGAAGAATTGATATTCTTAAATTAGGACTGGAAAAAACTTACAGCAAGGAGATCAGATCAGTTAATGCTTAAAGAAATTAACTGGGAAATTCACTAGAACATGAAAGCTGAACCTTAAATACTTTGATCATATAATGAATGAGAGGACAGGTCTCACTGGAAAAGACCATGAAAGATTGACAACCAAAGGGGAAAAAAGGGATGATCTGAGAAGGAATTAAGATCGTGGAAACAATGAATGTGAATCTGGACAGATTCTGAGAGATAATGGAGGCTAGAAGGACCTGGCTTGCTAAGGTTCATGGTGTCAGAGTCACCCACAACTGAATAATATTACAAAATATCCTCATGTTGAGGCGGCTAGGTGGCATAGTGGATAAAGCACCAGCCCTGGAGTCAGGAGTACCTAAGTTCAAATCTAGTCTCAGACACTGAATAATTACCTAGCTGTGTGGCCTTGGGCAAGCCACTTAACCTTGTTTTCCTTGCAAAAACCCCTCCCAAAAATATCCTCATGTAGAAGGGAAAAGGCATTTATGCAGCACCAGTGTCAGTTATTGGGCTTCACAAATATTATATCATTTGATACTCCTAACAATCCTGGGAGATAGGGGTGACTATTATGAGGAAATTGAGGCAGATAGATTAAGGGACTTGTCCAGGGTCATACATCTATTAAGTGTCTGAAGCCATATTTGAACTAAGATCTCTTTGAACTACCTGGGTCAGCTGGGTCAGCCTCATTAATCAGACTAGTTAGTTACTACCTTGGGAGTAAGAAAACAGAATCCTATGATCCATGAATCTATTAACATTCAAGCTGGTAGAAAGTCCAAAGGTCACCTAAGTTGATGCATAACTACAAAAGACCATGGGGGATCAGTTTTATATAGACTTCTTTTGATGACTTTGAGTGAAGAAGAGCTGCTACCTTGTCTTTCTCGCTCCTAGACAGTTTAAAGAGGGAGAAAATTCTGCTTCTCTGAAGCATGGGTGCATTGCTCCTTTTTCTGTTCTTTGGGAAAAAATCTCATCATCCTTCCAGTGTACCACAGTTGTTTGAATATGTGCTAACATCTCTAAATTTTCTCATGTTGGCTGGCAATCCTTATATGACTCAGACTCCAGATGCATTTTACCTTTTGAAGGAAGTTTTCTGTTTAATTGTCCTCCTAGAATGTGTGAACAAAAATAGGTACAATACTCCAGAGAAGGTGGAATACAAAGGGACTTTCACTACCCTTGACCTGGACACCTGACTGCAGAATGCCACTACTATCTATCTAGCTTACTACCCAGACTCCTCTCTTAATATATAAAGACTTTCACTTATAATGCCTCCCAAACAGGGAATGGCTCCCATTAGTTGTCTATCCCTAACCTCCCCAAGTCCTATATAATCTATATGAAAGAAATCTTAGAGTACAGATGATAAGAAAACCAGCCAAAGTAACTGGCAAGGAATGAAGAAATTTTAAAAATGCAATTAATTGAGGCAATTAGAGACAAAAAAACCAAGGAAATCTAATTAGGATATCTTCTGCATTATATTGACTAATAAGAAAAAGAAAACCTCTGGTTTGATTGAAAATAATACCGCTGATTTAGAGCTAATCTGTAGTGATACCAATCAATGGGCAATTCAATTGATAACTACAAAATTCAGTCTTCTAACCTAGTGATTGTTGGAATGTCCCCTAGACCTGGATAGGCTTCTACTTCAGTTGGGAAAGGCTTAATTTACCAGACAGATGATTTTTTTTTTTGGAAAAGCAGTAGTGCTCACTAGATTACTTAACAGGGACAACAATGGTTGTCCAAGAAAGAAACAATGGTTCTTCCTAAACTGTAAAGTAAAATGACTCTCCTACTGGGTGCTTTGGTCAGGAGACAACTCCAAAGAACTATAGACCAAGCTTCACTTCATTTACCTCATATTGATGAGAAGCAGGTTTCCAAACCACTTTCTATCCATCTCAACCTCACTACATTCACCAGTCACCATCTCTTTTTATGATTTCTTTTATGTCTTCTCTCCCCCTATTAAAATGTAATGTCTTTGAGGTCAGGAATGTTCTACATTGCTTACAATTACATCCTAATACTTAGAAAAATAGCCAGCATCTAATTCATCTACCCATCTGTCTATATATTTATATATCTTCAAATCTAGTCATCTACCTGGGTAACTATGACTCTATCCATCGATATGTCTATTGCATAGGTGTCTAGGTATCTAGGTATTTATGTAGATAGATATCCATGTATCTAGCCATCTCTCTGCATAACTATGAATCCATCTATTTATTTATCTATTATACATGAATCTCTGTATCTTTCTAGCTATCTTTGTATCTATCCATCTGTCTAGGTAACTATGAATCCATTCATTGATATATCTATTACATAGGTATCTAGGTATCTAGGTATTTATCTAGATAGATATCCATGTATCTAGCAGATGGTTAACTATGAACCCATCTATTTATGTATCTATTATGCATGAATCTATGTATCTATATCTAGATATCTATGTATCTGTTTATCTATCTAGTTATCCATGTATCTATCCATCTATCTAGATATCTATGGATCTAGCCATCTGTCTAGATAACTATGGATCTATCTATCTATCTATAAATATATCTATAATATATATGTTAGGGTGGCTAGGTGGCACAGTGGATAAAGCACTGGCCCTGGAGTCAGAATCCAGTACCTGGATTCAAATCCGGTCTCAGACACTTAATAATTACCTAGCTGTGTGGCCTTGGGCAAGCCACTTAACCCCATTTGCCTCACAAAAATCTAAAATACATAGACACACACACACACACACACACACACACACACACACACACACGATGTATATGATACATATATATATATATATATATATATATGTTCCATGTATCTATGTATCTATCTAGCCATATATCTATGCATCTATCTATCTACCTAGGTTTCCATCCATCTCTCTATGTATCCATGTATCTATCCATCTATCTAGATCTTTGCATGGGCAGCTAGGTGGCATAATGGCTCCTTTCCTCTTCTTCTTTCTCCAAAGCATCCCCATAGATCAGAGCAAGAGTTTAATGCTAAGGGCTGCAGAATTCTGTCGTGCTAGGTAACTGTTGTCCCTGTTAAGCAATAAATTATTAATATAAATCAATAGAATGGTAATTTCATCAGTTTCAGCTTAATGCAAAGGAGGGAAGATTCTGCTCTGTCGAATAATTGGTATAAATTGCTCAGATTAACTGGGTGAAAGAAGCCATTTATCAACTAGTGAATAAACATTGTTTCCTACCATGAAACATGTTTCCTCCTAATGAGTATCCTTTCTTCTTTAATTGTGTGTCACCCTGTCCTTTTATAGAATGTTTTAATAGCTTAGGAAGAAAATATTTTTTTTAAATTTGAATGTATTTATAAAATTTCTAATTGAATGAATATCAAATCTGCTAGTTCAACAAAAGACCTATTCAAGGCAGCTTGATTTCTGAACCAGCTCCCTGCTCACAATGGCCCAAGTACCCAGAAGCCATTTCTGCCTCACTGTGACTATGAATTCTTTGTAGTCTAATCTCCTCAGAACTGAGTCAAGGAGTGTCATCTTTTTTTCTATGGCAGTGGTAGTAAGCAGTAAGTAGTGAGAAGAGGAAAGGAAAAAGGGAGGAAAATATACATGACACCAAAAGTCAGAGGAAAGAGGTCAGTCAGATACAGTCAGTCAGTCAAGATTTTGTTATGTTTTGGCTATGAGACAGTTGGGTTAGTATTGGTGCTGGGGGAATAATATCTAAATATGCCAGACAATATCAAATACATGGACAATATCAAATGTATGAATTACTAGCTGTAAATAAAATACTGTGTTTCTGCAAGGGGGAGGAAAGAACAATCAAATGTGTTAGGAAACTGACCCTGAACTTGTAAGGTTCACAGTCCAGGAACAAATCTAATCACACAAATAGTTGGAGAAGTAAACAGTGTCTCTGTGAACTTGGAGAGGGAAAGACAATTGCTACTGAAAGGTACAGTGGGGATGAAATCAAAGAAGGAATCCAGAAGGGAGTCATACTGGAATTAGGCTTTAAAACATGGTAGGCATTCATTAAACAGATGAGAGAATCAGGGAGGGATAGTTTTCTCATTATCTACCTAACTTGTTCAGTCAGGTCTTAATAATCCCATTTTGGGTTTTCTAGGTAGTAGTTTGCCATTTTCTTCTCCTGCTCATTTTATAAATGAGGAAACTGAGGCAAACAGTGTTAATTGATTTTTCCAGGAACACAGAGCTAGTAAGTACCCAAGGTCAGGTTTGAACTCTGAAAAATGAGTTTTCCTGACTCCAAGATTGGGCATTTATCCACTGTGTCAGGAACCTACTCCTATCTGCCATGAAACCTCCAGGGAAACAACCAAATGTGGTTTACAATAGAAATCTGCAATTGTCCAATATTTCCCTGTAGGTATCCCTCTTTACTCTCATGTAAACATGAGAAAATAAATCAGAAATTTTTTGGAAGGAGAGGTAATGATCAATGTGGGAATTTTCTTTGCTATTCATAATTGCAATTTGCATTCTCAAAATAGAAGAAAATAGAGAAAATAGAAGAAGAAGGATATTATTAGCTTATAGGTCAGTTCATGTGTTTGACCCACTTCAAATAAACAAAAAAAAGTAAGCTCTGTGGGGGGCAGGAGTTGTCTTTTAAAAATTGGTCTTCACCTGTAGCAGTTAACACATTGTAGTTATTTAGTCAGTAGTCAACAAACCTTTAGTAAGCACCACTATGGACCAGACTGACATGCCCTCATCTTACTTTGTCATCTACAGATCATGAATCTTTCTAAGAGTTGAGTGAGTGAATAACCCAAGTTTGGGGTTCTGCACAATTGAGTCTAGCAGATTATGACAAATAATTTGCATATAATAGCAACTGTAGTTTACACCTCCCTTCCCGATACCAACACACATACACACACACACACACACACACACACACACACACACACACACACACACACACACAAAATTGGAAGTGGTTACATTCAGCAATAAACACAATTCTTTTTCGAGTCCCAGTCAAATGGACTCAGTCCTAGTCAAATAGTACACATTGTTTAAAAATGATTTCCATATGTAAGTCCATTAACATAATTTGAGGAATTCATCTTCTGCAAGTCTTAAAGGAACAAGGCAGTAAGTGAAAGGCAAAATCCATTTTTTATTCCAAGGAAAAGCAGTGCTGCTAATTGGATTTGCATGGTGCCACAATAACCACTAGTCAGCACAGCTGGGCCTTAGGACAAGTAAGAAGAGAGGAGAAATAAGAGCTTAGGGCTAGCAACCTAAATAGGGGGTGGAGGGGTAGGGTTAAAAATGCCAAGACTCAGGGCTATTCTTGCATCCAGAGACTGGATACATCCAACTGAAGGAAAGAGGGGAGGCTGGGCAAGCTAACTCCATTTGTCCTTTGATTGCTCTAATAGGACAAAGGAGTTTGTTGGTGGATTAGTCCCTTTTCTAGTTATCTTTCCTCCCTTTTTGATGGGGTCGAGGTCAAGGGTCCAGATATCAATATCAATATCAATTGTAAGTGGAGAGGCTGCCATTCTTAAAGCAGATGAGCTCTGAAATAGGCATTCAAAAGCCCCTGAAGTCAAATTTTCAATATCCCTTTATTGCTGAGATCACCTCTGAAATAGAAGAAAGAAGAAAAGAAAAGAAGAAGAAAAAGAAAGAAGAAAGAACAAGAACAAGAAATAGAAGCAAGAAGAAGGAGGAGGAAAAGGAGGAACAAGGGGAAAAAGAAGAAAGAAAAAGGAAGATAAAGAAAGAAGAAAAATAAGGAAGAAAGAAAAGGACAAGAAATAAAAAGCAAGAAGGAGGAGGAGGAGGAACAAGGAGAAGAAGAAGAAGAAGAAGAAGAAGAAGGACATTAGCAATCATTAGCATTCCCAGTCCTCCCTGCTAAAAGTAAGAACAATCTGAACCTACACAACTAGTATAAAAACAAGTTTGGAGTGATCATTTCAATATATACACATATGTAAATATATCTCTCTACCCACATACACATATAGAAATATATACACATATGTATGTTAAACAATAAAATATGGCCTTTTTCTCCCTTTAAGAAAGTAAGTCAATAAATTATATACCTATAAAAGCAAAAAATATAGCCCAAAGACCACAAATCTCAAATGACAGGCTTTCAGTGCATCTCTTACCCCATAAACAAGAGATTACTAATTTCACTGATGAAACTTCCTATGCCTATGCCTTTCCTATGCCAGGAAATAGTAAGGACCTTCACTAGTTCATCTGTGGATGAACTAAAAGACAAAACACAGAAAGTATCAAATATGCTGGGACCTCCATTCAATCAAGCCTACTTGTAAATGACAAATGAGGTAGGATATGCTCATGCTTGAAAGATATGGATGTCTTATTACATTTCTTCTTATTTAAATTTTTTAGCACTCACAGGAAGGGAGGAGAAGGGAAAGAAGAGGAAGAAAAGAGAAGAAAAGATGTCAGTGTAAGAGAAATGATCAATAATACAGGAGTTGAAATGAAGGTAGTGTTTATTAAGCACTATTTGCCAAGCACTGACCAGGTACTAAGGGATAGACAACAAAACAATACAACCCTGGAAGCTTTCATTCTACTGGTGTGGGAAGAAGAGATACAGCATAATGGCAAATGAGGAAATTTGATATATTTGCAAAAAAAATACAAGGTGGACAAAAGGGAATAAAACTGGAAGGGAGCTGGGGTTCTATGAGGTGGAGGTGAAGACAGAGACTATTCCATGCATGGAAGACAACAGTGAGACAGGAGACAGAAATGTTAGCCTGGCTGAGTTCACATAACCTTCTAGTCATTGTTTAACTATTCTTTCATTGACTTTTCTTTATTTATATGACTAATGAAATTTTCATACTTGAATCTTTTGTTATTGCATCAATTTTACCTCTCCCTTATCCAGAAATCCTTCCCTTATAACAAAGAAAATGCAGGTCAGCAAATTCAACTGATCCATTAATAGCATCTCTCAGTGGATTCAAAAGGCCGCATCCATAGTTGTCCACTTTTACAATGAAAGTAGGCAGCTTACTTAGTCCAAATTGTCTAGAGATGAGATTTTTCACAAAGATGATATGTACTTTTAAAAAAATTAACCCTAAACATAATTTAATCAACACTGTCAATAATTGCAAGCTCTCTATTGAGCTAACTCTCTCCTAACTTACTGGAAGATACTGGGTAGTAAAGAAACTTCAATGTTTTTAGTTTGAAGACAAGTAAATAGAAGTGACTTTGTGTTAATGAGTTCAATTCTTCAGAATGTTTTTTGATCACATTTGGGAAAGAATTAGACTGAGAGAGAACATGAAATTCATCTAAGTACCAGAGGATACAAGGACCAAGGGAAAATGAGAAGGTAACTGAGATTATAATAGGAATACCCCGAACCAGGAGAATCGGTATTGGATGCACCACATTCTCTCAACTTTCAAAGGTGTTGGTACTATCTGAAGAGAGGGGTCCAGGTAGATTTCTTCCTTCATTGCTTTAGAATACAGAAAGAAATCACCAATGCTTTTAAGCACTTTTATAATCCAAATAGTCCTTTGTTGTTTCCAACTTATCTTTCTAGAAAAATTTTTATTTTATAAAATATTATCTTGTATGTAAATTAAGACCAAAAAAAAGCATTTTCCATTTTTTTTGTAAAGAAAATATGGTGTCATTTGTAGAATTGGCAAGAAAACTTGCCTCTGACATTTAAATGGGTGATTAAGTGATCCCTTCACTCTCCAGGCCTCAATTTCCTTCTCATGAGAAGGAGGGTGACAATATCTCTGGTATTTTTATTACAGGCTTGTTGATTCCTGAAGTGTTTTCCAAGTTGTTTACCAAGTTGTAACAGTGCATGTATGAACTTTAACAATTTATCCTTTTAACTATTATCTTTAACAATTTCATGCAGTTTCTTTGTCCATCAAATTATTCAAAAAAATGTGAAAAATATATTTGATCCTGCCTCCCACTTAAAACAGTTCTAACCATCATTTTTAAAAGGAAACATACATCAAGTAGTTCAGTTTCAATCTAACCTTAATAGGAAAATTGACACTGATTCAAGCATGTTGAGTCATTTCCCAGGAAAAACATTCAGACTTGTATAGTTAAAAGGTAATGATTATAATTGCGTTTGTGTTTACACGCCTGCATACATGCATGCATGTGTGTGTGTGTGTGTGTGTTTGTGTGTGTGTGTCTGTAGGAGTGATTGAGTGATTCCTAAAGACACAACCTCCAAAATTTCCTTTTGTCATTCGGCCAGTCCAAGCCATAAGAGTCATCCTTCCCACCCTCTTCCCTCTCTTTCCCATTGTCCTCCCCCCTGACCCCCCCCCACTTCTTTGTGCCTTTACCTACTATGTAATTCAGTCTGCAGGACCAGGAAATAGTAAGGACCTTCACTAGCATGATAATTTTCCAGTTGCCTCCTGTTTTCATTGACAGAAGACAGAATCTATTCTTTTCATATTTCCCTCATTGATTTTCTGACTTCTTTTTTCAGTTCCCAATGGAAAAGAGACATTTGAATCATCATCTTTCTGGGCTCCCCTGCAGGTTGTTTTATAGCTAGCAAATCATTTAAAAAGTCCCACAATCTAACAAACACATATGTACATACATACATACATATATATATATATATATATATATGTATATGCACAACAATACCCCCCTCCCAAGGAAAATCCCATTGTAAAAAAGGGAAAAGGGTCTTGACAGGGTCTATTGACATACAGGGAAATCAATTGCATTTCCAAATCTATTTGAACACTAAAGGGATAAGAAGACCTTTTAAGAGTTTCTCTAGATAGGTTACTTAGGATACCACCTTCCTTCCTCTGTGGAGCTGGCTGGGGAAGAAGAAGGTTTGATTCACAATTCTGGTAAAAAATCACTGATGGTCAGTGTGATCCTGTCCAGGCACCATTCAAACTAAGACAAAGGCAAAAGGAATACACACTCTGGACAGCAATTTCTCATGATAAGATCAAGGACTTGTCCTAGGCTGGGGTGCAAGTCAATGATCTTTTTTTTTTTGATGGCAAAATCTGAATGATTTCTTTCTACATGCTCAACAGGATAGATGGAAGATTCCACAAGTAGAAAGGTAGCTTAGAAATACAAATGCAGCTTAGAAGAGTTATTCTGGGTTTAAACATTAATGTAGCAAGGGCTCTGTTCCTCCAGGATTCTCAGGGAAAACTAGAATGTGTCCTAAAGAAATAAAGTGCTCTCATTGGGTCTTAGAATAAGGAGAGAATTATTCTACATGGGCAGAGTGACAAAGTCTCTCAGTGAACCCAGAGGCCTTGTCTGGTCAGGGCTGAGTCCTCCATGTTGTTTGATTGCTGCATGTATGGCTGCTCTGCTCTGTCACACAGAGACTTGAATACTGCAACTGGCATTCTGGTACAGTCAAAGAAATGCATAGGAAAGCATATGATGTTCCAGCAGACTGGATGAGACTTTCTCACCCTTCAGAATGAATATTTTCTTCTTTCTTCCTCAAATTACCCCTGGATGGTTTATCATCTGGCTGGAAAATGAGGGATTTCCCCTCCCAGATTGATTATTTTGTGAAGGAAAACTAGGTCATATTTTTGCTTCAGTTCTTACCTAGCCTTTAATTATTGAATGTTTGTTGCTTGAGACAAACTAAAACCTGGGACAGACCTTGGCTTAAAAAGGTCAGGGAGCTATCATCAGTCATCCTAACCTACTTCCCACTGGACTCTGGAGAAGAGAGTGAGGCTGATGATTTTGTACAGTCCTTTCTCACTTAAATCCAATTCACTTGTAAATCAAGATATCATTGTCTAGATGTCATGGAAATACAAACAGAAGCCACTTTTCTCACATGCAAGGAATTACAGAATTCTCAACTGGGTCACTGCTTGGAGCCTCAGGTGGCTTGTTTCTTCTGCCATGTTTAACACCACACCCTTTTACTTACAGGTATCTGAAATATGATATAAGTGTGTAGACAAGACAAGTATAGACTAGCTTACCTGCCAGAGAAGGTCTATCTCTATCTAATCTGTGATCTATGAACTTGTTCTCCCCCCCCAATATTTGGATGACTACATTTCAATATAATTAGGCTCCATTATAGTCCTATGTATATTAGTTTTTATATGTTTAAAAATATTTTTCTGAAAATGGGTCCTTCCTTGACACACAAAAAAAAGTTATGAACTCCTGTGTCTATGTGAAAGATTTAAAAAAATAAGGTCATCTGAAAAGTAAAGAGATAGTAGATGGTGGGATATATCAAAGTGACCTTTAAGATTCCAATAGTCTAATAAGTGTCCTCAAGGAAGCACTCAGGATAATCTCCCTGAAAGTCATATTTCATTGATTTTTGTATTACAAATGAGTTTATTCCCATTACAGGAAGAATCTAAAGACATTCCATTTTTGAAATTGGTTACTTGGACCAAAATTCATCTTCCATATGGATTCGTCAATCTGACAACAGAATGATTTAACTGAAAGATATCTGAATTCTAGGAAAATCAGAAATGAAATTCCTAGCAAATGGTCTAAATTTGCAGAGGAATCTCAAAATGAAATAATACTAGATTTTTTTATTCCCTCATCTCAGAAGTCATTGTTATAGGATGGCCCCCATGGGATGGTCCTCCAGGAGGCTGGAAGGCAGGGCTGCTGGGAATAACTTGGTTTGAGAAGGGGGGGTGGAGCTGCAGGGAGCAGCCTGGGAGGGGAAAAACCATAGGACTGATCTTCAATACATCTTGATATCCCTTCTTGGGTCAAGTTTAGATGAAAAGATCATATGCTTTGAGCATAATTTGAATTATGAGATTCAGTGAAATTGTATATGTGGAAACATTTCTTTCAGTATAAGGAAATCTAGTGGTTTTTCCCCCCAGAGCATACATATGCAGACATTGGTACATAGATAATATGAATGCAATCCAATACTCTCATTAACCATTTCGCAAAAACATCAGAGTACCTTTCTCAGGGAAGCCCTAAACATGTGTTAGAAAAGAAGGGGCTGCCTTGCTTAAAGCTGACTTCGATCTTCTCACTTTCCCAGCCCTTGGTCTGACAATGACATTTCCACTTAGTGGAATTCAAAGCTATTCCCTGTGCTTCAGTGACAGTCACAGAGCTCAGCTCCATCAAAGGTTCCTCTCAGAAACCAGATACTGTTTTTGCAACTGCATTAATCACTCAGCAAAGCAAGCTGTTCGACTCAGCAGTCTTCAGTTAGCCCAGCTGCTCCAAGTGAATGATGCCATTTGGGCACCATCATGGGCTCCTGGGCTAGTCCATCACTGTCACCTCCAGCTGGAAAGGAGAGCATCCCCTTTCTTAGGAGGACTCCATTGGAGGCGGAGGTGCAGTTGGGGGAGGGGGGTTCTCATGCATGTGTAACTGCCCACATCTGGGTGCACAGGCTAGACTTGGATAAGGTCTCACAAATAGTATTGCAACCTGGCTTACAGTCACAACCTGAGAGTCTGAGAATGATCTTATTCCAAGGAGAAATATTTTCTCAAGGATAGACATTTCCATAGCTTTCAACTGAAGACTACTTTACTTACATAATTGATTTGAACCTCACAACAGGTTTTATCATTTTGTCCAATTTTGCAAAGAGAAAACTGAGACTGAGTCCAGTTAAAGGACTTGCCCATCATCAGAAATCTGATGTGTCAGGTTTGAATTCAGTTGTTTTAGTTCCAAGTCTTAGTCTTTCGTTGAGCATAATTAATAAACCCAACAAAAAGGTATGGGTTTTCTTTTCCCCTTTTTAAGTTGCTCCTTATTTTCTTGGATGCTTTTTTAATGGGCTATGAGAAGTAGAGTCAGGGTGTTAACAGTAGAAGGAGCTTTAGGATAAGTGACAGGAGAACAAGCCATGCCATTGGTGAGTAAATATCCCTTTTCTCCCTTGAGATTCTATTACTCCCTTATAAAAATGAGAGGACCTCTTGAGTCTTTCCCAACATGAATTTTCTGGGATTCTATATTCTGTGATTTGAACATGAAATAAAATCTAATGCAAATGAAAATGAGGACTATACTGATGGCCTTAAGTAAGAAAAATGATCATTGGCCTGAATTCTTGCTACTTCTGAAAAACAAAATAATCTGATAACTCTGGTGAGTCTTGGGTTGTTTTCTCAAGATAATTCCTGACCACAAGGTGCAGACATTCTGAGAGACTGCAAAGCTAGAAAGGGAGAACATGGTGGACCAATGGACTTGAGACTGAACTTGAGACTGAAAAATGATGTGATGACAAGAGAGGGCAAAAACTCACAATTGGGAGACCTTTGTTAAATACTCAAATAATGCCAGGATAGTGCAAAGCATTCAGCAAAAGACAAATGATGGTGTAGTGTCAGATACAACTGAAGTGGGAAAACTTAGCCTTTGACACTAAACCTCTGTCATAATACTAGGCATGTCCTGCAACCTCAGAAGCATACATTTTGGACCAGAAAACCCCTAAATGATAATGCATTTTCCCCACCTTCCCATTTTACCACTGAATGCCCAAATGGTTCCTGTGTGAATCATCCAAGGCCCTCATAATTCCCAAACTTTGTCTACCTGGGGTGCTGGGGCCATTTCTCCCCAAGATCCAGCCAGCTTAGGGAAGAATAGGGAGATACCAGCTGGGCCCTTGCCCTCTGGGAATCTGGTTGCATGAAAATGTCTGGGATCTTCGATAGAGGCTGCAACATCCTTCCTGTCATTCTGTTTATACAATTGGGGTCTATGGTAGAATAAGCTTTTCATGCAGTAGAATTATAAACATGTATCTTATGTTGTCTCATTCCCTCCCCCTTTCCCTCCTTTTGTTGCTATTCTTAAATGCTGAATAAAGTAGTCTTATGGGGTTTTTTTCCTGCATGTGTTTACTCATTTGTAATTACTGTTGTCTCACTATGGAACTGGATTTGTTTTTATTGTTTAATGAGTCTATGGCAGACGTGTTGAGAGAACACTTCAAAACTCTTAGATCAGTATGAATGGAAATGATGTGTTTGTATTGCATTTGGAAAAAGGCAGATCACCATGCAGGGTTAGCAAATATCATCATAACTGCCAAGAGGACACAGATCTAGAGTCAAGAAAGCAGCAAGATATGGTGTAGAGAGGGTAGCAAGCCTGAAGGCAAAGGAAAGGACCCAATTTGATATCCTTGAGCTGTCATAAGTTACTATTTGATTAACTTGGGTCAAAAAACAGCACTTTCCTGGGCATCAGTTTCCTCATCTGTAAAATGAGGTCATAGGACTAAATGACTTCTGAAATCCCTTCTTGCTTGATATCTTTGCTGTTTTAATTAACTCTGGCAGTACTTTGGGAACTAGGAGAAAAGGTAGAATCAGTAGGAGGATGGCTTAGTCAAAGTCCGATCCAGTTTATTGTACTTACAGAGGAGGAAAAAAACCAGACATGATCAGTTCCCAGATCAATAAAATCCTTTCTACTCCACATAAGCCATAAATGAACTAATCAATTTGGACTAAAGTAGGAAAAAACGAACCTCCAAGCCTAGTGTTTTGAAGGAACTTTCGTGGATTTAAGGACATTATAGAATCAGATGCTTTCTGTCTATCCTTCTAGCCATGCATCCATCTATCTGTCTATCTTGTAAGAAAACACAATGACTTTCAATAATAAGTATCTCTTTGAAAAACTGTTCTGTGGTGGAAACTTCAGCCATGGCCATGATTGAAGGGATGGCCTACTTGGTTCTGGAATTGGGGCAGTCTGCTAAATGCCAGTCCAAGACCCACTAAGCTTACAGACTGACTTGGGCTGTGGTTCCAGTATTTCCATTTGAAGAAGATGCCAGCATTATCAACTCTGGATTTTGACTGCAGTTCACAGCAGGGAGATTGGGACTCTCACTACAAATCCAAAGCAGCTATCTGGCCCAAGGTACAATGGATATTCTTGAAACAAACCCTCAGCTGCCATGACTATACTTATGTACATGCTTAGATGGGCTTTATTTAGAAAATTGAGGCAGATGGTTTGAATATATGCAATATATCAAGTGATCTACATAAATACATAATAATGTAGATGGCTATATTCAAATTCACATACATAACCAGACATATATTTATAGAGATCTTATACATACAGACATATTCACACATGAGAGGCAATGTGGTGCCTCGTGTCTCCATGCATGATGGACAGTGTATAGATGAAGAGCTGAACTTGGAGCCAGGAAGACTGTCAAATACTGACTAGAGGACCCTATAACTCCAGCTTTCCAGTTTCCTTAGCCTCTGGGAAGGGAAAACAGTTGGCAGGGTCATCGCTGAGCTGAACAGGGAAGGAATTGAAACCCTGGCTGTCTGGTGTCCAGGAGACTGCTTTGCAACACTTTCATTGCCTTATAACATGCCTGCTTCAAAAGCATCTGCCTAGGAGAAACATGATTTTCCATGTTGCTTTCACATACATCATAGAAAATATAGTAGGGAAAAAGCCTAAAACCTCAGGGTGAGATTGAAGCATTTATAGAGATGTAGAGATGGCCCTAATTTATATCAAAGATACAAGGATTACTACATCATAAGATTAAGTAATATATTTGATAATATGAAACAAACAAAAGAATACCCAAAAGAGAAATGCTGCTGGCAGTATAACCATTAAAGATTAAACATAAAAATCAACTACCCTTTAATGCATAGGTACAAAAAGGGCATTGTCTAAAATATGATAAAAAGGATATATTGCCAACATCTGCAATAAGGCATGCCCCCAGTAAATGCACAAGTAAAGCAAGAGTGCCCTCTTTCTCCACCATTATTTAATATAGTTCTAGAAATGCAAAAAATAAACAAAGCTATTCCAATTTGTTAACATCATAAGGATTTCTATACAGAACTTGAGCTCCTCAGCAAAGACACTGAGACTTTTGATAACTTCTTTGAAGTAGTTAAACATAAATAAATGTTAAGAAACCAATAGCATTCCTCTACAGCAATAACAAAATCGAGGAGGAAATATGACAAGAGGAAACCACCATTAATATAATACTCAACATGCACAAAATGAGAATGAAGAGGAGAACCAAGATTGTTAACTTTTATAGAGTTGCTAAACAATTTATAGATGAGGTATTGAAAATTCCTTAATGCAATTTTCAGCCATGACATGTGGGATACATTGCACATTGTTTCACCCAATCCCCACAACTGTTTGGCTGAGAGGGCTTTGTTATATTTTATAGGTGTTGATATTGAAAGAGAACATTTAAGTGGCTTTCCCAGAGTCAAATTGATAGGAACTGTGTAAGATAGCATTTAAACTTAAGTCTTTCTTTTTCCAAGTCTAATGGTCTATCCATTATGCCACCTAGTTACTTCCAAAATATTGAGGGTCAATAATCCAAGAAAAATTTAATACAAATATAATTATGATTGATTCTTTCATTAAAAAAAAATGAATGGGGCAGCTAGGTGGCACAGGGAATAGAGCACCAGCCCTGGAGTCAGGAGGACCTGAGTTCAAATCGGGCCTCAGACACTTAATAATTACCTACCTGTGTGGCCTTGGGCAAGCCACTTAACCCGACTCCCTTGCAAAAAAAATGAAGGACTTAAATAATTGGAAGGGTATTCATTACTACAATAGCAATATAACAACAATATTGCTACTAATAGTACTACTATTAGAGATAATAATAACATAATATAGAGTGAAAATAACTTTACTGCCTAAATAAATTCATAGATAAAGCACTATACCAATCAGACTCCTCTAAGTGGTTAGTCTATAGAGTTAGACAGAATAAAAACAAAATTTCTTTGAAAGTGGGAAAAGGTCTAAAATCTTAAAAGGGATACCAGCAAGATATAGGGGGAAAAATAGAGAATAATACTTCCAAAATTCAACAAAGCAGTAAATGCCAAAACTGTTTCTCACTATTTAAAAAAAATAGAAAAGTAGATCAGTGGAATATCCAAAATAAAGAAGAGTAAGAAATAATTGAACACAACAGGTAAAACTATCAAACTCCTAAAATATACATTAGCCAAGAACTTCCTCTTTAACAAGAAGTCCTGGGAAAATTGCAAAACAGGGAAGTAGGAATTGGGTTTAGCATAATATCATATACTATACATCACAGTAATTCAATATGCTTAAACAGTTCAAAAACTCAGATCACAATATGGAAAAAATAGAAATAGAAGAAAACAATTATGGTCCTTACTAAATAATGGCTAAGGGGGGAGTTCTCAACCAAGTCAGGAGTTGTAGTACTCAAAAAATAAAATCAATATGTTTGATTTCATGAAACTTTGGGTTACAGCAAATTCAATTCAACTAGGAAAAGAATTCACTGCCTGGGTGAAAAAAAATTGTAAAAAATACTTTTGATAAAGTTCTTATATTCAAATTATCCTGGGACATAACATAAGCACATTAGGATCATGCTCCAATGTCTAAGAAGTCAAAAAATTTGTTCCAATAATTTGTATGAGAATATTGGCAAAATAAGAACGATATGAAATATTGACTCAAGAAGAGACATGTAAATTAGATGAACTCTGAAGTTTCACCACATAATCAGAAACTTGGAAAAGATGGCATAAAATGGAAAATGTTGAGGAAACTGCAAAAAGACAAGCAAACAAAATATACTTTTTCTGAAGAAGTAAATTGACCCAAGTATTCTGAAGCAGTTGAGTTTTAAAAATAAAATGAAAGCATATACTTTAAATTTCTAAAACTTATACACTTAAGATCTGCATACCCTTAACCCAGAATATGGCAATTACCATATAGTACTCAAGAAAAGATAAAAGTTCCAGAGATACAAAATATTCACAGCAGAACTTTTTCTGTTAAGTACCCACCAACAAGGGAATAATTAAGCAAATGGTGGCAGACTAATGGAATGGAAGAGACTCAAAATGTAAGAAATGGTGAACATGAGAATTCCCATGACTGTGGGAAAGCTTAGATGAAAAGCTACAATGTGAACTAAAGTCATTGAGGAAAACAATTTTCCATCTAAAATGAATATAACAATGCAAATATAAATATGAAGAACAGCAATTCCCCAAAGAAGTTCTATCCAAAGGATGTATAATAAAAATAAATAAATAAATAAAGACAAAAACTTGGTCTCAGTAAGCCATGAGAAAATGCATCTCCTTCAGTTCACTGCAGAGGTAGAGGACTATGGGCATGGGATATTCCAAGTGCTGTCAGAATTAATTGGCACATGAGTTAGCAAAAAGAAAAAAATAATTCTGCAAAACTAACTTTCAGGCATACAGACATACACATGTGATACAAGGGCTGACTCACAAGGTAGAGGGATGTATTCATTAAGAAATAAAAGTAGGGGTGGCTAGGTAGCGCAGTGGATAAGGCACCGGCCTTGGATTCAGGAGTACCTGGGTTCAAATCGGGTCTCAGACACTTAATAATTACCTAGCATTGTGGCCTTGGGCAAGCCACTTAACCCCATTTGCCTTGCAAAAACCTTAAAAAAAAGAAAAGAAATAAAAGAAATAAAAGTAATATTAAAATAAGATATGAATAACAATTATTTTTAAAGAAATAAATGATGTAGAAACCCTAATCAGAGTTATAACATTCCATTTAGGCATTCCCCCCCATCTCAGTTGCATCTTCTCCTCCTGGTCAGATCCCATCTAGATGATGATTCTATTCAGTTCTGGGACTTTAATAGACTTTAAAACATATGGAGGAGGCAACCAGGGTGATGAAGGGCCTGGAGATCATGCCAAATGCATAACTGATGAAGGAACTGAAACAACCAGTGAGTGTTTTAGTGTGGAAAACAAGTCTTAGGAAGAGGTATGCCATCTACCTCCAAGAAATTGAATGATTTCCATGGGGATTTTTTTTCTTTTGGCTTAACCTGATTGGGCAATACTAAGAAGATGGAAGTAGGAGAGAAACACAATTTTCCTTCTCCTGTAAGGAAATTTTTATAACAATTTGAGTTCACCCAAAGTACAATGACCTGTTTCCATTGCAATAAGCCATTGCCTTCATTTCTCTAGAGATCTTTGTTCAGAAGCTGGATGACCATTTGCCAGAGAAATGGTAGAGGGGTTTCCTGTCCAGAAAAGGCTGACTGACATGATCAGGAATATGAAGTCCCTTCCAAATCTGAAACTTTATGATTCTAATATTTTGGAGTAGAAGGAAATTAAAATAAAACAGGATCCTGGTGAGGGCTGAAGGACTACAAAGCATAAGCAGACCTGAGGAAGACCAAGTGAAAATGAAAGATATTCCCCCAATAAAGTTCTGTGGTTTCTGAATCCCAAGGGGAAAAAATGAACTCTTTCTACCATTCACATCTTCTTCCCCAACAAAAAAAAAATCTGATTAGTGAATTTTTGAAGAAAAACTAATTTATAACATTGTCTAGTATGATTCAACATTTGGGAACACACTGTAGGGGCTGCACTTTCCAAAACATGAACATACCATAATCAGAGATAGTCAACACAACCTCTTGGTTCAGACATGAGAACAACTCTTTAAGTTTGATCTTCATGATTGAAATCTCTTCTCCCCTAAGTGCTCTTTCTCCAATGTGGGGGGGGGGGGGGGGGGGGGGAAGAGAGATTGGCACAAGTCTCTTGGACAAGAGATGGAAACATTCTTTTCTATCTAAATCATCCCACTCTGTGACCACCTTCCCCATCAAGCCAAAGCAAGCTTTAGCATCCAGACACTGGCTAGGAAGACCAGGACATTCCTTTGGTTAGCCATTCCAGGGCTTTCTTATGACTTAACTTGATTATCTCATTATTGGGCTATTTTGCATTAATAGCCATATGCCAAGTATACCTAACTCTTCAAAGTCACCTTGTATCAACTTAACATGTATTTTGTGAATACCTATCCATTCGTGACTTTTCTCCCCACTGTATCCTCATTAAGATATGAGATTCCAATGACCAGGGATCTTGATCCTTTTCATTCAGTAATTCCCTTGGGAACACAGTTAGCACTTAATAAAGTTTGACCATTTGATTTGCTATTTAAAATCCCCTCCATGTTCAGTAACTAGTACTTCATACTCACTATTAAATGGGTGGTAAAAAAAAAATAAAATAGTGATAATGAAAAGATCAATAATAATGAAGATGATGATGATGATGATGATTATACTTTTTTATTCCAAAAACACCAGCCCAACAGACTTTGTTTCTTTTTTTAAGGTTTTTTTTCAAGGCAAATGGGGTTAAGTGGCTTGCCCAAGGCCACACAGCTAGGTAATTATTAAGTGTCTGAGACCGGATTTGAACCCAGGTACTCCTAACTCCAGGGCCAGTGCTTTATCCACTGTGCCACCTAGCCGCCCCCCAACAGACATTGCCATCCAATAGATCAGCCCTACCTGGTAGCATGATAAATTCTAAATAAGAATGAGAATGTCTATCTAACATACTTAATAGGGCTCAATTTTGGTTGTTATCAACAGTAAACTATCTCAGCATTCTATGCTTCACTACAACTTATAAACTAAAAAAAAACATCCATCTTTCTGGATTAGAGCATTGGATGGAATGAGCTCTAAGTTTCCTTTACATTTCAAGATTTCAATGATTTTATGATATCATTAAGCATCACTGCCACTGAATATTGATAGACTCACCATATTAAAAACTAGCCTTAGACTGAAGAAGAAATGGGTACCTATCCAGGCTCATATATTTAATAGCTATTTGACCCTAGACAAGTCCCTTAACTTTCTTGCAGCCTCAGGGTCTTCTTCAATGCCAAGGGGCTAACATCTGGCTCCTGTGAGGTCTGAATTTGATGAAATCAGATCAGTTCTGGAATTAATTTTACATATCATAAGGTATTTTCAATGTGTAAAATCTTACTCATCTTTTCCATTTAGTATCATCATCATCATCATCATCATCATCATCATCATCATCATCATCATCTATATTGTATTTGTTTGAAGGCTGGTCTCTTTTAGTCCTATCCTAATTGCATTTGGGTCTTGGTTAGTATTGATTCTTTTGGTTGCATTATACAGACCAGTTTCCTTTGTGCTGACCTATTAACCTTTTATCTCCAGAAGAGAGTCATAAATAGGAAATCTGGCACCTGGGTTAAGCACAAGGGTAAGAGGGAAGAGACCCTAGGGAAAGCCCAGGAGGTTGCTATGGGGAAACTACAATTGGAGGAGAGGAAGTGGGGGCAGGGCTACATGGATCTGGAGCTCATCCAATGGGCCTACATCTTATTGTCCATGAAGCCATTTCCCCCAGCAACTCAAGTCTGAACCCTGTGCTCCTTTTCAAAAAGTAGAACTGGAAAGCACCTGAAAGAACTGTAACTAAGATAGGGCTCCAGGGGCTTTGTGACAATGAGCACAAATACATAGGGGTTCATTTCCTTCCCCCAGATGACTTGTGGTCCTCTGGCATTCTGTGCCTGTGCCATGGTGTTGAGGAAGAATACCACTAGTTTTCCTTCACCTCATCTGCCACCTTCCAATGATTGGAGACTTGGGGGTTGAGGGTTGTTGACTGCAAAATATGGGTAAAAAGTGGAAAAGATTGGTTCTAGACTTGGCCCTGCCTTGCTCCCTCTATTCCAGTTGTAACCTCCCAGCAGTAGCCTCATAGTCTTTCATCTGAATCTCTTCCTTCCCACCCCCCATGCTAAATCCTAGTACTAGGATTTCTATTTATGACTCTCTTCTGGAGATCAAAGGTTAAATACACTGCACACTCAGAAAGGCTGATAGTCACTGAGAAAAGATATATTCCTAAAGAGAAGTGAGTCCAGAATTATAAATCTCCTGAATGGGGGGATGGAGCATAAATTCAACCAAATATTGGCAAAGCCTAACTTTGAACATCTGCAACCTTGGATTTAAATTCAGAGACAAGAATTACTGATATGAGGAGGATCTGGACCCACTGCAAAACATGAATTTGGGAAACATTTAAACACAGAAAGGAGAAAAGGGCAGCTTGGAAGAGGAGGATTAGAGACAATTGAATCCTGCTTAAAAAAAGAGGACAGTCACCTCTACTAGAGACCTAAAACTGCAGATGGGATAGTATAAGAGCCACTGAAGGCAAGCCAACTGGTCTGTTTCTCAGGGAATTGGGATGAAAGCAAGGGCCAGAAAGGGCCACCATGCATTAGGCATGGAAAATGCCGTCAGTTCATGAAGATGAATCCAAGGGGAAGGACACTAGTCTCTGAGTTACTTCTAGGTTCTAGGGAGAAGGCAGAACTGCCTAAATATTCAGGTCAGATTGATTTCAAATTGGGGGAGGGGGGGTCTTGTATTTATTCGGCTTTGACCCATCTTGTAAACTTGTTTTTGTGTTCTCTCTCACACCCCCTAGGACAAGGTAAATTACCTATAGTTTGAATGGTTGCATTTTTCTCTAGGGCCAAATGTAGTTCTTTTTCTATAATAGTCACTTTATAAACACTAATTGAATTGAGCAGAATACCAAGGTTATTGCATGGTCTACTCCAGAAGGGCAAGATTAATTTTTTTCCTAAAGGGGAATGGAGAGGCTGCTAGGTGGCACAGTGGATAGAGCCCCAGCCCAAGAATCAGTAGGACCTGAGTTCTCATACAACCTCAGATACTTTTTTTTGGTTTTTGATTCTTTTCTGCAAGGCATTAGGGTTAAATGACTTGTCCAAGGTCACACAGGTTGCTAATTATTAAGTAGCTGAGTCTGGACTTGGACTCCTGACTCTATCCACTCCCCCCCTCAGATACTTAATAATTACCTAGCTGTATGACATTTGGTAAGTCATGTAACCCCATTGCCTTGTATAAATCAAAAAAATAAAAAAGGAATGAAACCATCCTAGAGCCCTAATTAGTATAGAAGACTATGTTTGAACCCCTGATATAGTTTCTTCATTGTCCAAGAATAAAGACCCAATCCTTGAGGAACACCTCAAGCATGACATCCCCTAGTGCCTGGGGGCAGACCAATGAGAAATATGGAAGCTATGGCACTGTGGCCAACTAAATCAATGCTAAATCCTTGCCCAAGAGCCTTTCTATGCAATCGAATAATGAATTGATATTGTAACACAGTAGATGGTCTCTCATAGTAGATGAATCTCTCAATTCATTGTAATCCAATCTTGAACCACTGTAATGTCTTAAATTGAGATTATTCTTAAATGATGCTTCAAAAGTAGATGAAAACTTCTTGACATCTATTTTCTGCCAACTTTATTTGCTTTTATTTTTCTTCTGTAAAAAATTTCAAAAAGAATTCTGTCCCAGATTTTCATGCCCATTCCATCCATAGTCACATTGGTTTCTCCATTCACTATGTTTATAATATGTATGAATTTGTTTTCACTCATAGAAGACCATGAAGTTAATGGCTGATCATTTGCAAGTTTTTGCTATATGACTTGTTGATCCTTCTTATAGAATACCTTCCTTGTTTTACCTTACCCAACCTCAAAATTCACTTGTTTGCACAGAGGCAAATAGCTCAAGTGGGCTCATGTTATAATGCTAGGCTTGTGGGCAACCGATGTGCTTGCCAAGTGTGTGCAACTGGACAAATTGGTTTTGCCAAGAGACTCCATGAGACAAACTCACTCTCACCCCATCAGGCAGCTAGCAAGAATCCAACTGCTTAGGAAATCAGAGCACAGAGTCAATCCCCATCTCCATTGCCAGGGACCAGTAGTGCCAAATGCTTTTAGAGTCTTCAATAACATTCTGACCCTACCCTGAAGAGGCAGAAAAAAAATCCTTGGATGCTAATCAGAATGTGCAAATGCAATATTTGGTTATGAGGCCCAATAGCAAATTGTTTAAATAATCCAGGAAACATAGCAATTAGAGATTCCTAGTTTTGGTGACAAGAACTAAATGTGGAACCAGTGGAACTACTCACTGAGTAGTCATCATCCTCCCTGAGAGTATAAGGATGGTCAAGCAGTAAATCTAGAAATGCCCTCTTTGCGGGGTGAGAAGCATTATCTTAGTGCTTATGTCCCAGAATGGGGCAGTAAGGGCTTTCTGGAAATGCCCTCTTTGGGTGTAAGAAGCATTATCTCACTGCTTATGTACTGGAATGGGGCAATATGGGCTTTCCCTAGGGCAAGGGCAAGGAATGTCCACTGTGGGTCATAAAAGACCCATGAAATCATTTGGTCTGGCAGCTGACAGGGCTGCACTCAAAATTCAATAAATCTACAGACTTTTCAGGGTGAATTAAATTTACCAGACTAATTTTTAAGTTTATAATTTTTCACGGCCTGAAAATGATCATATAAATATCCAAACAGCCCTTGGCAGAAAAAAAGGTTCCCTCCCCTGCCCCCCCCCCAAGGGATCAACATCCCTCTGGATGTCTTTTCTGTATTCTCTGGGAGATTTTCACTTCTTCTATTTGATAAATCTTAAAGGCTAGAAAAGATAGCTAGCTGTTATATTTGTTGCAACTACACCCACAATCTGCCTGACTTCTACATCACTCCAACCCCAAGTGAGCCCCATTCTCCTGTTATTGGTTTCCTTAACCAAAGTCATATATGTGAAAGGTGGGATTTGAACCCAGGCCTGATGGCTCCAGAGCCTACTATCTTTCCCTTGGACTTCCTGTCCCTCTGTCAAAAGATCAGTGAGGGTGTCTAGGTGGCACAGTGGATAAAGCACCAGTCTTGGAGTCAAGAGGACCTGAGTTCAAATCCGACCTCAGACACTTAATAATTAACTAACTGTATGACCTTGGGGAAGTCAATTAACCCCATTGCATTGCAAAAACAAAGAAAAAGAAGATTGAGGGCTAAATGTTGCTTGGGTGGACACAAGGGACTAAGGAATGAATTATCCTTGCCATTAGGTGAGGCTAAGAAAAGGACACCAATCCACCACCAAAGGAATCAAGATTAGATTGTCCATTAAAACCAATCATCATCCCAACTCCCCTCAAAAAATCATCAGAAGAATATTGACCAGGAAATCACAGGCTCATGAATAAGTCCCTTGCCAAACATCTGCACTAGAAGCAGACTCTACCATTCATTGCTATGCTGCTTACAAGTCTTGGCAAAGGGAGTCATTGACAACACACCAGGTTTATTTAGTGAATACCACATGGCCTGGGAGCTCTACAGTCTCTTACTATTGCCATAAAACTGGTTTTATCTAAACCTGATGCAGCCCCAGGACTCCTGGGAAAAGCATCCTGTGAAAGAATCTGGGAAGCTAGAGATCTTATCAGAGTGAAGAGCTTTAGTCAATTCTAACACTGGGCCATAGCTAATGGGGTCACATTTTCTGGGGCTGCTGAGAGGCTGGTGATGATGGTCTTTTTCATCTCCAGCCCCATGGGGAATCAAGATGTTATCTGACTTTCTAGGTCTCAGCCTTCACTCTCAGAAAACATCTGGGTCTCTGGGCACATATTGGGATGCAAATTGGGTGTGATCTCTCCAAGATGGTCATGATGGCCAAGAATAAAAGGAGGAAATGAATAAAAAGCACTTGAGCAGTTTCAGAGGATCAACTGATTATGACACTTCATACACATATGTCATTTGAATCTAACAAAGACCTTGTTGGAGTCACTGTTAGCACTATCCCATGTGGGAATGAAGGCAGAAAACTGAGGTCCAGAAAGATTTTTTTTCCCCACGGTAACTCAACTGGATGAAAGAAATTCTGTGCTAGATGGTCATAAAGACCAGAAGTGGATGTAACGGAGGACTGATTAAAGAAAATGTGGTGATAGAATGGAAGTTCTTCCATGGCAAGGTCAGTTTCGTTCCTTATTTTGTTCCTAATATAGTGACTCTATTCTAACATACCTTTAGTAAACCCTTGTTGGTTGATTGATTGATTAACTGGAATAATATTTATTTAGCCCTAAGTTTGGGTTGATGAAAATACCATGTGCTTCATTAATACTTATGCAAGAAGAAAAAGTTAGGAGCCCTATTATGCAATGCAACTTGGATCCCAGACCTGGAAAGTGAAGTTCTTAATACCTGCAGTTGAAATAGTCATTTTTGCATTCTTGAGGCTACAAAAATGTCCTAAGTGCTGATGAATGGCAATGTCGCATGTTAGGCCTTTGAAGGTCATAAAGGTCCAATTATGAAACTTGAGGAGACTAAAACAGCCATCTAACCCACCTAAACAGAAATGGAATCTCTGCTTGAAGAGATGGCCCTAGGACTGGCAGCAAGGCCAAAGTGATAAGAGAACTGGAAACAAAAGAGTACATTTTGCTATTGAAAATTAGAATGTTTCATGGAGGAGGTAGCATTTAAGCAAGATAGTATCAGATATAAAGATTTCTTTTTTTCTTTTCTTCGTCTTTCAGGTTTGGTAAGGAAACATGGGTGAAGAGAATGGCATGCCCAAAGATACACTGGTGGGGAGGTTCAAGACAGAAGATAGAATAGATCAGGTCTAGTTTCTCATGTGTTTCAGTGAGTCTACTATTTTTTTTCATTGACTTCATTTCTCTCTCTCTCTCTCTCTCTCTCTCTCTTTCTCTCTCTCTCTCTCTCTCTCTCTCACACACACACACACACACACACACACACACAAAAACACAATTATACCCCTTGCCAATGGAAAGGAAAGCAGACAGAAGAGAAGGGGTTTTGGGATCATGTGTTTAGTAGAAAGGAGACAGTAGATGTGTAAAAGCCCATGCAAAGATGCTTTGGGATGGGGGTGGATGAAGCTTTAAGGCCATTCTGTGCTTGTTACCTTAAACTAGTTTGACCTGGTTGATGTAAGTGAGTTAGGCAACAGGCCCACTCTGGGCCACATAGTGCAGAGTATAGAAGCCACAAAGAAAATTAGCTTTTGGAGTCAGGTCAAGTTACCTGCCCATATATTCCTCATGCCTTCAGCCTTACTCCTGAACATGTTGCTTAAAACCTGGCTCCTCTAAGCACTGCTACCTCTTGCATTTGGGGGTCTTTTCAGTTCACTGTCCTGATATCTAGGTCAGATCTAGTGTTCTGTCTTTATTCACAGCCTATAAAGTACTCTGGAATTTACCTACATGGGCAAACAAAGATATACCCTCTATTTCTTTTCTTTCAAATGAGGGCCAGGGAGGAGATGTATTCCTAGATGACCAGCACCAGGGACTATGTGTTGGGAACTGTCCACAGGACACCACAGCCATCAAGTAAACTCCTGTATGGAAGGATACACACAGTTAATGACCTCGGGCAGTATATTTCCAATGCTAAGGGATCCTCTATCTAGCTTGACATTATTAATAGCCCTTCCTTCTCATGGCAAGCTCAGGATCCTTTGCAGTTTTGGGAAGCCCATCTGTGGCTGAGACAGGAGCCAGCAGACTGCTGGGTCCTTCTTTGTTGCCCACAGATGCTCTTCAATGTATGAGCATTCATAAAGTTGGGTTTCTGCCATAAAGAACTCTAAGCTACTCATTGACCAAATGGAGAGAACAGTTCTCACATCCTTTCCCTCAAGGAGTTATAGGAAAGAAATTGCTCCCTGTGTCTTTAAGCTAGGTAGAGATAGGAGCTATTAGCCTTACCTCCTACCCACAAAAATCCTGGAAGATGGGATCCCAACCCTAGATCCACTGAGCTAGGTCCAATACCACTGTGCCTTCCTACTTTCTTATCAATTTGGGTCACAGCTGATTCAAGTATCCTACCCTGTGCCTTTTCTTCCATGTGCCCCTCTGAGCTCTGCCCACAGAGCCCTTCCATGTGTTCTTTGTTCTGGGTCTGAGTGACACATGCCTGCTGGGCAGTTGGGCTTCATTGTGCTGCTCCCCAGAATTTCCCAACTCTGGCTGCAACCTTAGGAGTTATAATGCCATGGGGTTTGCAATTAATCTCTCTGGACAACCCATTCCCAGAGTTATTTGCTGTTATTTATCCAGCCTGTTCTTCCTGCTGCTTGTTTCTCCTAAATGAGAATCAGGTGTGCCAGAGGTAGCCAGAGCTCTAATTAAAGGTGGAAGACATTCCCAGAGCTGTTTTAGCAAGAACCTGGTGGATGTGCTCATGACCTGTGACACAGGAGTCAAATCACACTCTCACCATCTGAGTTCATGACACCCCACTGAGCTCATCTAGCTCAGGGTCAGATGGTACTTCTTAGTACCACCAGTAATATTCTTTTCTCAATCCAAAAGCAACTCTTTTCTTTCTTCTTCTTCTTAAAGTCCAATGCACAAATTTGGCTCCTTTCGGTACCTGAGGGAAAAGTGAGGTGGCGCTGGCAGTGGATCATATCCTCGGCCTGAAGTCGATAAGACTCACCTTCCTCAGTTCCAACATGACTTTGGACACTTACTACCAGGGTGACCCTGAGCAAATCACTTAATCCTTTTTGCCTCAGCTTTCTCATCTGTAAAATGATCAGGTCAAACCACTCCAATATCTTTGCCATGAAAATTCTAAACAGGGTCAGCAAAAAGGCAGATTTGACTGAAGAACAACTCACTTGGTGAATAAGCATTAAATCTTAATTTAATTTAATTTAGTAAGCATTAAATCATTAAATTTAATTAATTTAACACTGTGTGCCAAAAAAACAGTACAAAGAGTCGTAATCATGCTATAATAAGGCTGGAAATCCCGATCATGCCAGAGATCTTATTCCACTCTCATTTTCTTCTTGGTGGTTTTGATTCAACTGCTCTGCACCAATTAAGAAGAAAAGCACCATTCCATGTGGTAAAGAGTTGATACTGGGATTGGAACCAATGGGCTTAGTTATTACTTTCTACCTCATCTTGGACTGGTTTTCATGAAATTTGATTTAAATGAGAAATGAGAGGAATCCATTTTTCGGTCATGCCTTCTCTTAGAATAATGATGAAGATGGCACAAATTGGTTGTTTGACCCTAGGAAAGTCAATTAACTTCTAAGGTCCCAGGCAGATTTCTAAGACTATAAAGGTGCAGAGAAGGTGTCAACTTGCAGTCTACAATGATAATGAAGCTTTGAACTGGGAGGTCCTCAGCTCATTAGTTTAAAAAATTGACTTGCAAATTCGATGAAGCCACAATGGAGCACCAATTCAATTCGACACACATTTATTAAGCATTTTTAAGAACAGGATCCTCTGTTCATTGCTGAAGACACAAATCACTGGATCACTAAATATCTACGAAGGTCCTAAGGGCCAAACACTGTGCTAGATGCAAGACAACCCACAGGCACTATGCTTATGAGGGAAGACAATATGTGCAAATAAGAGTGGACACAAAAATATATGTAAAAAGAAACAAAAGGTCATTTAAGGTAGAAGGTATTTGCAGTGGTTGGGAATCAGAGAAACCTTCAGGTAGAAGGTATAGTTTGAGTTGAGTCTTGAAGAAAATAAGAGGATTCTAAGACAGAACAGTCCTTTTGTTCCAAGAGTTTATATTCCATGAACAGAATTCAACATATAGATTATGATACTAAAAAAAAAAGCAATTGAGGCCGGGATACTATGGTTTGGGGGAATCAGATTGGGTTTCTTGAAGAAGATGGCACACAATAGGAGCCTTAAAGTTGGATATAGTGAAATATGTTATGTCATTGGGTTGACATTTTATCTTAGAGGTCATTGAGAGCCACAGAAGATTTCTGAACAAAGGAGAAATAAGCTCATACTTGAGCCTTAAGATTATTTTGGCTGCTATGCCCAGAATGAATAGGAGAGAAGAGAGTCAAAACAAATTACTTTCCCTCATTGATCCTCAATTGTTCTGCAGAATAAGGAGGTTAAAGTTTATCAGTCTCTAAGGACTGTCTGACTTCAAATCTCTGATCCTTTCTATATCTACCAATGGCATAGGTTGGAGTCAGATGATGTCCCTTGGAAAGGTTCCTGGGAGTTAAAGGAAACACAGTGAAGTCTGAATTGTTGGAAAGATACTTACACCTGGGGGAAGCATCACTGATAGACTTGCATTTCATTCTATCTGATCTGCCCAGTGAAGGGAAATCTGTTGTATTTGTGTTGTTGCTTTAGTTTTCAATTGCTCTTCAGAAAGTGCACAGAAATAGGCAACTATTTCCTTGACCGTTTTTCCCCTTGTGTTCATGTGTTGTCCTGTGGGAGGCATATGGATAAAAACCAGAAGAATGGACAGAAGGGGCTCTTTGGACAAAGGATATGAAAAGGCAGATCATGGTCACAAGGCAACTAATCTCTCTTTTCTAAAGTAACAACTGGACAAATTTGGAGAAGGTCTCTGTAAAAGGTTTATTTAAAAATGAAGATATACACAGAGAAGTTAGGAAGGGCAAATGAAAGGGAGGTTTCACTCTTACCATTGTGTTCTCTAATACAGGTCTTTGTGTTTCCTCTTGGAATTGGGCAAGAGCCCTGCAGCTTTGGAGCTACCATAGACTGCTGAGTCAGCATCCAGGGATTAGATGGATGGATGGATTTTTGGATGGGTAGATGGGTGGATGGGTGGGAGGGAATGATGAACAAATACCTACCAGAGGTACAAAACAAAAGATATGGGGCTTTGAACTGGAGGAAAGGTGCTATGCAATTATCTCGCAAGGACTAAGGAAGCACTATGAGAGGTCTGGCAGTCTTCCTGTTGGCAGGAGTCCTTCCCTGGGGAGCCCTCTATGGCTCACTAAGCCTGTCAGCCTCCTCCTTCTCCTGGAGCAAGACTGCCTATCATGGAGAAATACAGAGACTATTTTTGACTCTGCATCGTCAGATCTGTGCCCAGTTATACATGTCCATGCATTGACCTGACCTCTAGCCCTTCATTTCTGTCTCTCTTTTTAACTACTGCACACCATGATCCCGGAGCCTGTTTGCCACTTCCTCTGAAAACTGTCTTTGCTGCTCTTCTGAGTTCCTGAATCTCCATCATACCCAGAGCCTCTTTGGCCCCCCACCACTATGTACATTCTGCCCAATTTTATTCAATTAACCACATCACAAACTGGCTTAAGTGACAGAAAACACTCAGAACAAAGCAGATAGGAAAGACATTTTCTTTCTCTTTACTTCTGGTTGGAACACCGCAGTATGGAACTAATCCAGAAAGGGAAAGCCAATGAATCATATATTCAAGCCATACACATAGGGACATGCATACAATAAACTCACATATACACATGTTATCACATAATAGTAAGCAACATATTGGTCATTTGATCTCCAAAATAACACTGGGACATCAGAACTATTAAGGAGGACACTAAGACTGGGAGAGAGTAAGGGACTTATCCAGGGTCACACAGAGAATAAAGATGAGAAGCAGGTTTTGAATTCAAGTCTCCCAAAAGGCAAGTTCCATCATCGAGTTGTAGACTTTCCATGTAATAAAGGACCTTGTAGAACAAAAGCTTCAGGCAGTAGATACAGGTAGTTATCACCCAGCTCACTGGATGTTAGAAGCAACTTTCTATCATCATGATTATACTCTTTGAAAGAAAAAAGAAGACTTATTAAGCATTTCTGACTTTTGAAAAAAGTCCTAGTTCCACCATATTGAAAGTTGAGAAGTAGAAAATAGTTCCTAGAAATGAAAAGAGCTTCACAAACCATTTAGTCTAACCTTCCATCTAGAGGAAACTGGGGCCCAGAGAGAGCAAGTCAGTTCCATAATGATGCACAAGTAATAGGGAACACAGATAATTTCCAAATCCAGGATTCTTTCCCCTGGAATTTGAACAAAGAAATTTTAATAAAAGTTTTAATAATGATCATTCTGTTCCCCAAACATGCTCTTATTTATATGTGTTAATTTACCTTACTTTGAGTGAAAAATTAAATGTGTGTGTGTTAATATACCTCCCAGCTGTAAGAATAATGGACAGGTGCACTTTGCCCTCAGTTTATGGGCAAGGAAATCAGCTGGAGAGCTAGAGTTCAGGCTCTAGATTCTCAACCTAATCTTCCTTCCTTGTTTTTTTGACCAAGCATCTGCTACCTGTCACCTGGAAGAATTTGTATTTATAGAAGCCACATGTTCTGAGGATGGAATTAACAGACTAGTTAGTAACTATGTTCCTGTGACAGCTGCTTTAACCATGGAGCAGATGTCTTCATCACCAGCCAAGGTCTGGGACCCAGGGGAGACCTCCACCAACAATTGCCTCCCTAGGGGACCAATTCTCATTCTGTCCAGGCTCAATGGGTACAAATGGATGACTTTCTGCTGTAACAGAAGTACTAAATGCAATTTTTGGGATGTTGGTATTGAAGGATAGTCTAATTAGCCATGAGAAGAAATAATATGAAGAAGACTGGGAAAAAAATGAGAAGGCTTATAAAGAGCTTGGAAAGACAAATAAAGGAAATTCTATTTCATCCTGCAGGTAATAGGGAGCCATTGGAATTTATCGAGTAGGAAAGTGACGTGGTTAGAATTGACCTTTACATTAGAGAAATTACTTTAGCAGCTCTGTAGAAGATGGATTGGAATGAAAAGAGACGAATTGCTGTAGAAAACAAGTTGGAAATGTTTTTTTAAAAAGTATAGTGGAGGGGCGGCTAGGTGGCATAGTGGATAAAGCACTGGCCTTGGAGTCAGGAGTACCTGGGTTCAAATCCGGTCTCAGACAATAATTACCTAGCTGTGTCACCTTGGGCAAGCCACTTAACCCCATTTGCCTTGCAAAAACCTAAAAAAATAAAATAAAAATAAAAAGTGGGGCTAGGCAGCCCCGGCCCTGGATTCAGGAGGACCTGAGTCCAAATCCCACTTCAGGCACATAATAATTATCTACCTGTGTGACCTTAGACAAGGTTCTTAACCCCACTGCATTACCCCCCCAAAAAACCCCCAAAAAATGTATGAAGCATGCTGAATTGTCCATGACCTTTGACCCAGAATTGCAGTCCAGGGAATATGCTCCAAGTGAAGGGGCATATTACACTCTAAAATATTCTATGTGATAACTAAAAATGAGAAACAAAGTGCAGGCAAATGAATTGAGGAATAATTTTTAAAATGTAAAAATATGAATATGAAGAACATATGACTAGGAATATGATTATGAAAAACAAAGAACCAAAAAAGGTTGGGAAAAGTTGGAAAAACTGAAATGAATCCGAATGAGTAAAACAATGCATATAAACTCTCATTATAATAAAGAGAAATGCAAAAATTTATCTGAACATTATATAATTATAATAACCAAGGTAAGCCCCCTAAGAGATGGCCCTCCCTCTCTTCTTTGCAGAGACACATCTTGCTGGAATGGGGGCAATAATTTGGAAATGAATGAAACATAAAAGCAAAGGGTATAAACAAGGAAGATGAAAATATATATCTAGAAATCTTGTGTGTACATATGGTTAAATACCAATGCAGCTCCTGTGGATTATATCATCCTCTGTAAACACAAGATTCCTAAGTCCATATATCCAGCCATCTATTTCTTTCCTGAGCACCAACCCCATTTCACTAATTACTTATTAAACATATCAAATAGGTGTCTCATGATCATTTCAAATTCAATGGTTCCAAAAGCATGTCCCTGCTAATAAACATCCCTACTTCTTCCAAGGATGCCACCATGCTTCCAACCTCCTAGTTCCTAAACTTGGCTTTATCCTCAATTCTATACATTACTCTTCTTCCCACAAGTTTTGCTATTTTGTCCCTCTTATGACTCTGACATCTTTCTATTCTTGACAGGCCCTCAAGCTCTCCTCTGGACTATTGCAATGGCTTCTACTTGGTCTGACTACCTTAAATCTTGCCTCAAGCCAATCATCCTCACAAAATTATATATGACCACACCACCCCTAACTTGAGAAACATTGGTGGTCACTAATTACTCTAGAACACAATATGACCTGTTACCTTTAAAGTCCTTCTCAACTTGGTCCCAACCTTTCTTTCCAGTTTCACTCTATTTCCCCTCTGATACCATATGGTTGATCTACACTGGTCTACAAAGCATTATAGCTTCCTTCTTCATGATTTTGCCCTGTAAGGCCTGGAATTGACTCTCTCTCCTGATCTCCATTTCATAAAGTCTCTCTCTTCCTACAGAACTCTGTACAAGCATGATCTTTTCCAGAAAGGCTTTCCTCTGCTCCTCTATTGCAAAATGCCTTTTCCCCCTTGTATTTAAATACTTTTTAAAAGTTTGTCAAGGGGTGGCTAGGTGGCACAGTGGATAAAGATAAAGCACTGGCCATGGAGTCAGGAGTACCTGGGTTCAAATCTGGTCTCAGACACTTAATAATTACCTAGCTGTGTGGCCTTGGGCAAGCCACTTAACCCCATTGCCTTGCAAAACCTAAAAAAAAATGAATAAATTTATTCATCAATATCAGGAAGAATGACAATCAAATTTTTTTCTCCCTGACAATGGAATTAGACGCCATATTCTTATATATAAGTAAATCAGCCAGTGTCTATGTGGAGGCACATTTGATGTTACCTCCTGGAAAATAAGCTCCTTGAGAGTAGGAATTGATTCATGCATTCAACATAATGTGTGACACATAGGAAGTATTTCCTAAATGGTCACTGATTGATTTTCTGTTCTAATCACTCTTTTTATTCCTGGGATGTTCTGTTCAAATGGGAGGGTTTCTTGATAGAATAACAACATTGGTATGCTCTGGGAGAGTCTAATTCCCCTTAATCACATATAAAAGGGATTTAATCCCTTTTGTCCTCCAAAGATTTGGGTCATCTGACTACCCCTCACAATTGAGCAAGATCCTTAGGTCACTAAAGATATTGATAGTGACACCTGAAAATGGCAAACAAAAGAGGATAGATTTTGTTCTTGCTCAAAATGAGAAAGGTCTTGCCCTTTGAAAGAGAGATTTAAAAACCTATCATATCCTTACAGATTGTGAGCACCAATCCTCATGTTTTAGAACTTATAATAAAGACCAAATGAAGCCCAAACCCACAAAAAGAGCACCCTTTACTTCCATGCTATTTGAACTGGCAGAGTTGGGTCAACATTCTTTTGAAATTCAGACATAAGTAAACACTTTGATTTTATGCAGATGAAAACATTGGTATGGGAGGCACCGTGCTCCAACTTAATGATTATGACATGTTATTTACAGATGCTCTGCCTTGGAGCTGGAAGTGGAGTTTTCTTCATTACTTCCCCAGTGTATAAAAGAAATATGTTGTTCAGCACGTGCCGGTGCTGTCTTATTATTCAAATGTCTACAGACTAACTTATTTGCAGAGTCTTTTGAATCTATATCTGAAGCCTGAGGTGACCTGCTGGGCAAAGCAAAATAAAGGAAGGAAAAAAAAACAGAGTTTAGGGCAGGTGGCAGGCTATGAGATTCATGAAATCATCATTTCAACCTTGTTTGCTTATGTTTCTGGACTCTTGAAATGTGTCCAAGAGATAGACAGTCCTGGCTTCAGATATGGACCATGCACCAACTTCCAGCTCTCAGCCCCCATGTTTCAGTGACACCTTTCAAAGCAATGTGGAGCCTCCAAGGTCTCTGTATTAGGAACTGTTCCTTCATTAGACCAGGCATGGATACATGATACATGACAAAGTTGACCCTTCCTCCAATGTCTTGGACAAGACTCTTTGTCTCTACATCCCCCCACACACACACACACAGGAGGAGCTTTAAAATGATGTGGTTCTGTTTGCATAGTCCCTGGCTAAATTATGCTATTTTTTGGTGTTCCCCCTGAAATGGTTCAGACTCTCACTTTCTTACAAAATCACTTTGCATTATTTTAGACATACAGCTAGGTCCTGGTTAATGCAAATAATGAAACATGTGAAGGAGTTGCATCATTAAAATTCCCTATGTATATTTTCATTGGAATGGAACAGTTCTCATATTTTGCATATTTGTAACTCTGAGTAGTATAAATTCAAATATAAATGACTATGACCAATTCATGGATTCATTATTTGTATAGCAACTAGGATGGTACTGTATTTTGATCTGTCTATAGGTTGTTTTCTGATGTTAGAATTGAAGCCCCTTGAGGACAGGAACTGTGGTAGTTATTTTCTTTGTATCCATAACATAGCACTCAGGTAGAGGGGCTGCCAAGTCACAACCTCTCTGACTGATACTGCCTTTACTCCATCAGAGACAACAGATTCCAAGCTAGGAGAGACATCAAAAGTCATCTAACTCGATTGCAACTTACCCAGATTTCTTTGCATGCTAGTAGAGTTACAGACTTTTTATAGTTTGGGGTTTTTTTTTGGGGGGGGGAAGTCTTTGGAAGGTTAGGTGTGGTGCATAGATAAATATCAGCCATGGGTATTAGCCACAGTGATGAGAAAATGGAGAATCTCAACTCTAGCAAGTATAACACAAAGGAGTTTTCCACTGACCCTCAAGGGAGTGTGCTATGAGTGTCAAGTTACAGCTGTGTGGGCAGAAAATATCTCCTTACCAGGGAAAAGGAAAGAAGTGAAGGACAGTCTCTCTACTGTTTAGGTGATGGAGAATGGAATATTATTTTAAAAAACACACAAAGAAGAATGCTTTGAGTAAAAACAAAGAATAACAATCTGAAAAGGCAGAGAGTAATCTTTACCCAATTTAGGAAAATAGGACAAATAGAAAACAAAACAAAGGAAGGCCCACTGGGATTTATATCTGTGACAGGCATAGCCATTTCCAAATGCTGAGAAGGCCCTGTTCACCACAAACTTTATATACCTTGAAGACTCAATTGAACAGCTCTCTTCTATACAGGGTCTTTTCTAATCCTGTTGGTTGTTAGTACCTTCCTCTTTTAATTATAATTTTCTATATCTTCTTCACACAAAATCAGTTCTTGGAGTAGAGTAGGTCCTTAATAAGTTCATGTTGATTTATTGAAGAATGAGATTCTTTCTATTGGGGAATAAACTGCATGACTGAGGAACATTAGTTTCTTGTGGCCCAAAGCAACTCAAATCAATTCAACAATCACTTAGTGGTAAAGTGGAACCAAGATGGAGGGATGATAGGAAACCATGCAATAAGCTCCCCTTTCACAAAACTACTCCACAAAAAAGATTTCACTTCTGTGTATAACTTACTATTTCTTTTAAATATAACAAAATTGTCATGTAAATTTCTTTTTCCCCCAATTTTTATCTGCATTTAATAGATTTTACTCCCTTTTGTTCTCAATTTGGGGGTGGGGGAATGATAAAGGGAATTTCTACTAATTCAAACAAAAAAAATTTCAAAAGCATTTTTTCTGTGTGAAGTCCTATGTGAAGGAAGCATCAGGAGAAGAGGGCCAGGAGAGGGGCAGGCCAGTCCTATACCACAGAAGTCATGCTGGTGACCTCCTGCTGAAGGGTCACCAGGGACTCCATGCAAACAACTGCAAGGGTCATTAATGGACCAAGAACCATTATAAAATGAGAGGGGGGGGGAAGGGAACCTGATGTCAGTGTCTTTCCTGAAAGTGTCTCTGCAGGAAGTAATACATGGAAGACTGTCATGTCAGAGGTCAGAGAAGCTTACGAGAGCACCAACACTCTTTATTTGTTTCCCTATAAGTTTTCTTGTGTGGATTTGGGGTTTTGAATGATCACTTTCACAACCTCCTTAAAATAAAAGATGATTTTTTTGGTAGTCCAATAATGCTCAAAAAAGAATACCACTTATTTTTCTGCATCAATTAAAAATGCAAATTTCATGGAATTAGTAAGTTAAGCATACATACAAACACCCCAAGTTGTACGTCATATTTCTGAAGAATGGGAATATGAGATAAATGGTGCCCTGGTATATTTTTCTCCTGGCACCTATTTCTTAAGTGAAATAAGGAAGGGGAGGGTAAAATGCATTTTTTACAAGTGAGGGACTGCTGTGTGTAATGCTTATGATGACCAAGTGATTTTAGTTCCTTAAAAGGCTTGTTTGTGGTTCCTTTGGGCCCTGTAAAGGAGCTGCAGTTCTAAGTGACAAGCTTTCTCCTCCATCCTATCCAACCATAGACAAGAGTCTCTAGCTTCAGTCATTTCTTTGAAGTGTCAGATAACCAGAGCCCCTCAATTAGGAAACAAAGCCCTGAAAGGCACTGCAGCATTCCTGGGAGTACACTAATGTGTTCAATTCATTCTTTCTGTAGCTGCCAATGAGGATGCCTAAAGCAGAGAAGTCTGACCAGGTCACTCCTTTGCTCACGAAGCTTCAGTAGCTCCCTCTTGCTTCTGGGATGGATCACAAATTCCTCCATTTGGACTTCCAAGTCCTTCACCATCTGGCTCTAAGCTGGCTTTCCAGAGTCCTTTCACACTATTCATTCCTACTCACACACTCCATGTTCCTGCCAAATTCACTTTTTTGACATTCCCTATGTATGATGTTCCATTTTCTACCTTCCTACCTTTGCCCAGATTGGGCCTGTAATGTTCTCCTTTTGGAAATCCCTTGATGTCAAGCAGCATTGCTCACCTAAGATTTTTCCCTAGCTTCCCAATTATTAACATTCTTCCATCGCCATGCCCACCAGAAAATTAAAATCAGTTGAAATTTATGGTCTATATCACCAGCTCTCAATACAAAACTATTTTATAATATTAATAGACTTTAAATTCTAACATGGTTAAATATCAATAAGCATAATCCATATAAATAAAAGCTCCATCATTTGGGGGAGGGAGAAGAAATCATTATTAGAGGTATAAAGGGATCCAGAGATCAAAGAGTTTGGGAAGTAATAATATAATAATAAGGCATATAAATAAATGTGTGTGCATAGGTAAATACATATATGTGTGTGATATATATGTGAGTATAAATATATATTTATTTATATATAATATATTCTTATATATTCATGAACATTTATATGAAAATTTATATATATATATGAAAATTTATTTTATTTTCAATACAGGAAGCAAAAAACACTTTCAATAACAGAATAAAGTAAAAAAAGATATTGTGATTTATCAATGCATATTCCCTTTCTCTCCTCCCTATTCCCATCCAGAGTGCCTCTGAAGGAAGAGATTGTCTTCTTTATTTATTTTATATCCAAAGTAATTAGCAGACTTTTGAGCCCATAGTAGGCTCTGATTAAATGATGGATGAATCAACCTGAAACAAATTCAGCAGGAGCCAACACGTTGGCCACTCCTCTATTGCTCTTTCTTAGACCAAAGATAGGTATAGATCTTTTGAGTTAGTGAAAACCTCTATTTCCCTTATTTTTATTTTTTTAAATAAATTCTTTGGACCTCCAGGTCATTTCTAAGTGATTCAAACTGGTGACATGTTGCTCTGGAACTCCCAAGAATGGGATCCAAGTCATGGCCAGAAGTGGAGCCAACCCTAAACATCCCAACTCTTGGGTAAATTGTGTGCCTCCTCACTGAGGAAACACTGAATCCATTTGAAAGATGATGAAGATACAGACAAACAAATCTCATTCCCCACCCCCCACCCCATCCCATACTCTCTTTGATTCACTCCTTGGGAGACTATCCCAGCCAAAAGCAATTTAGCTCATGATTTCGGTTGGAAAGCTAATGGAAGCTTGGAATCAGATTTAATCTGCTCTAAACTGAGACTCAATGAAGCCCATGGGGGAATGGTGGTGGAGTGATTTTGTCAGCAAGCTTTCCAGGTTGCTAAATGCTTTGCTTTAGGGGTTGACACACTAAACTATTTTAAAAGCACAAGTTGTATTTCCTTCTTCAGTTTAATGTTCCTGAACGTACTAAGGACTGACTGTAAAAGACTAATAAAGGTTTATCTTTCTGTTCACAGAGAATGATTTGCACAGTTCTCTATAATGAATGGAACGATCTTGGTAAAGTCAGAAAAAATAGCACAGCGCTGGATGTGAATTCCAGAGACCTGGTTTCGGTCACTTGTTCCCTGTGTGTGACATTGGGTCCATCATTTAACCCCTCTATCCCTCAGTTTCCTCCTCTGTATATTAAGGGGGTTGGACAACATAACCTCTAAGGCCACTTCCAACTTCAAATCTCTATGTCTTGTTTTAATTACTCCTACCTGTAACTCAAAGTGCTCTGATCAGCCACAGTCAGATAAACTGTACCTTGACTCCTACATGATGATATCACTTTGGTCCTCTTCGAGAATGAAGGACAACAACCAACCAACTCCTACCCAGTAACTGAGAAAGCATTTATCTGTGGACTCCTGAGATGTTTAGAAATCTGACTGTTTAACTCAGAGGATTTTGTTTATTTGGGAACATTCTTTTTCTTTTACCTTCCTTTAAAAGGGGCAACTCAAAAGGGGGTACAATGAGCTCCAGTCCTATCAACCAAGAAGCAAGCTGCCTATATTATACAGAACCTAATGTAACCCAGTCAATGTCATCTGCAAGTAGTAACATTTGGACAATCTCATTATCTGCGGAGTATCCCTTCTTGACCTCAGTTCTGTGGGTTGGATCTCTATCACACTGGCAAATACTTGTGGTGAACACACAATCAATCTGTTATCACTAGCATGATACTGATACTGAGAGGGTTCTAGAACTATCTGTTTCTATTACAAGCTATTTCCAAGAATCCAGAAAGATTTAGATATAGGAATGGAAAGAGTCTTGGGGGTCAGAGTCAAGATGGCAACAGGAGAAGAGCCTCTCTTAGGTGCTCTCTCTCTATAATATTTCAAAACTTATAAAATAACAACTCTAAATTTGCAAGAGACAGAACCCACAGAGGGATCCAGTTAGGCAGTTCTCCAGACCAAGGTAACCTGGAAAATAGTGGAAAGGCTTGGCTCCATGGGGTTAGAGGGGCAGCTCACCAGAGTTAAGGAACTTTGGCCTCCCAGAGGTAGCCCCAGGGTGCCTGGGAGCTGTGGCTCATAGATGCAGGGGCAGTTTCCTGACCTACACCCTGGAGAGAATTCCAGGGTCAGTCCTCTGTACCTGGAACAGGACTCTGGGGCTCTGACCATGTTCAGATCCTGATCATAGTCTAAGCCCCCCATAGAACAGCAGGGTGCCCCCCACCTCAGCCCCCTGGAAGGAGGGTGTGCTTGTGGTCATTCACAGACCAGGAGGGAAGACAGAGTTCCACACACTGAGATGTGTGTGTGTGTGTGTGGGGGGGGGTGTCTCAATAATACTCAAAAGCTCAGGAAGCACCCCAAAACCAGGCACAGGATGGGGAAATGAGTAAACAGAGAAAAAAGAGGAACACCACTGATAAATATCTTGTCTATGATCCCAAGAAGGATAAAAAACACTCAGTCTGAAGATGAGGAAGTACAAGCCCCTGCATCTAAAGACTTCAAGAAAAACGGAAATTGGGCTCAGGCTATGAAAGAGATCAAAAAAGATTTTGAAAATCAAGTAAGGGAGATAGAATAAAAATTGGGAAAATAAATGAGAGAGATGAAGGAAAAACATGAGAAAGAAGTCAGCAGCTTAGTCAGGGAGATCCTAAAAAAAATGCTGAAGAAAATAACATGTTAAAAACCAGCATAGGTCAAATGGATAAACAGTTCAAAAAAGTAATGAGGAGAAGAATGTGAAAGAAGAATGTGAAACATCTCATTAAAAAAACAGCTGATCTGGAAAACAGATTCAGGAAAGTTAATTTAAAAAGTTATTGGGATACCTGAAAGTCATGATCAGGAAAAGAGCCTTGACATCATTTTTAAAGAATTCCTATAGGAAAATTGCCTAGATATCCTAGAAGCAGAGGGCAAAATAGAAATTGAGAGAATCCACCAATCTCCCCCAGAAAGATATTCAAAAAAAAACAACCCACAGGAATATTATAGCCAACTTCCAGAACTCCCAACTCAAAGAGAAAATATTACAAGCAGCCAGGACACAATATAATATTCCAGAAGGCAAAAGAGCTTGGAATACAACTCAGAATTAACTACCCAGCACAACTGAATGTCCTCTTCCAGGGAAAAGGATGGACTTTCAATGAACCAGGGGAATTTCAAATGTTCCTGTTGGAATGGCCAGAGCTGAACAGAAAGTTTGATCTTCAATACAGGACTCAGGTGAAGCACAGAGATTGGAGGAGAAGGGGAAAATATGAGTGACTTAATGATGATGAACTGCATGTATTCCTGTATAGAAAAATGATGCTGATAATATTCTCATTTAATAGAGCAGGTAGAAGGAGCTTTTAGAGATGAAACACAGGAGAGAGCTGAATTTGAAGATATAATATACTGTAAAAATGGAGTCAATGACTAAAAGGGAAATGTAATGGGAGTAAGAGAAAGGAGAGGTGGAATAGGCTAGGATATTTCATGTAATAAGATTTTTTTTATTACAATGAGCTATTGCAATGATATGGAAGTGGGGAAGGCAAGGGGGAATGAGGGAACCTTTGCCCTCATCAGAGGTGGCTCAGAGAGGAAATGGCACATATACTCAATGGGTTATAGACATCTAGAGTAAGAAGGAGAGAAGGGGGACAGGGGATGGGGGGATGTGAGGATGGAGGATAGGGTGGGCCATGGGGGAGAGTGGTCAGATATAACACATTTTCTTTTTTACTTCTTTCAAGGGGCTAGGATTGGATGTCCTGTCTAGGACCACAGGGCCGGGTGACTGCTGGGCCTTAGGGACCAGTGATCAGTCTGCTGCACTACTCAGCTACCCTACAGGACATTTAAGAAGAGGGACCAAGTGAAAGGAGAGAGAAAATATAGTGTATGGTACTGGGGAGCTATGAATGGAGAGAATTGCAATCAGCAATGGCAACAGTGGAAAAATATGGAAGCAGCTTTTGTGATGGACTTATCCTAAAGAATGTGATGCACCCACGACAGAGCTGATGGTTTTGGAAAACAGACTGAAGCATATTTATCATTATCATTATTATTATTATTATTATTATTATTGTTATTATTATTATTTGGGGGGAAGGGGGTTGTGGGGCAGGTGGGGTTGGTTGGCTTACCCATTAATACACAGCTAGGTGTCTGAGGCCAGATTTGGACCCAGGTGCTCCTGACTCCAGGGCTGGTGCTCTGTCCACTGGGCCACCTAGCCAACCCTACTATTACTATTATTATTATTATTAATAGTAGTAGTAGTAGTAGTAGTAGCAGTAGTAGTAGTAGTAGTAGTAGTAGTAGTAGTTTATTTTATTTTATTTTGGTTGGGGGGGCTTGCAGGACAGTGGGGTTGGGGTGGCTTGCCCAGGTCACACAGCTGGGTGATTGTTGGGTGTCTGGGGCCAAATTTGGGCTTGGGTGCTCCTGGCTCCAGGGCTGGTTCTCCGTCCACTGTACCACCTGGCTGCCCCTATTATCATTATTTTTTTTATTTTAATTTTAATTTTTCTCTTTCCTTTATTGTTCATGAGGGTCTATATTTTGGGGGAGAGGGTATTACATTTACTCTTAAACAAGAATATTTTAATAATGAATAAAAAAACATCATTTTCACAAAAAGAAAAAGAAATAAATATTGAAAAAAAGAAAAATAGCTTTGGTGGAGTAATTTTGCTTTACTGAATCAAATATTGGTCTTTACTCTCCCTTCCAAAATGAGGAAATTCCAAAAAAAATGGAATCCTAGCCTTGACTTAGAGGTCTCTTTCTATTTTGTCTCTATAGGAACCCAAGGACAAAAGATGATCATAAGTAAGAAAGAAACAATGGAAGGTAAAAATCAGTTGGATGCCATTGTTGGTTCAGTTGTGTCCAGTTTTTTTATGATAACATTTAGGGCTTTTTGGGTAGAGATATTGGAATGGGTTGTCATGCCCTTCTCCAACTCATTTTATAGATGAGGAAACGAGACAAGCAGGGTTAAGTGACTTGCCTAAGTCACATAGCTAGCAAGCAATTGAGGCCAGATTCAAACTCAGGAAGATGAGATCTGCAGAGACTTAAATAACATGCAACTTGAGCTAATAAGGACAGTACAATTATCACACTTGGATTCTAATATCACAGTCCAAAATGTGCTTAATGTGGAGGTGGATGTGGTGGAAGGAGAGACCAGGGATGGAGGTGATGGTAGAGAATAAAGGAAGGTGGCATGTAGGGTTTTAAGGAACTATAGAAGGACTTTATAAAGTAATTTTCATCTGTTTAGAAGTCAAATGAAATTAAATTCCCAAAGGGAATAAATAAGAGTAGTATGAACATACTTTTTCTACTTGAAGCCTTTAGTGGAGTAAATGGATGGGTAATCTGGGGTCAGTGCTCTATCCACTGCACCACCTAGCTACCTCCAGGAATGATTCTAAAGAAAAATGTTAGCAAACAAGGTGTTCATCCATGATGGAATTCTCTAGCATGAGCCTAGTGTTCTATACATTGACACTCCTGTGACAACCCTAACCAGATTTGGAACCAGTACCAAATAAAACATCATCAAAGACCAAGTCTTGGGCAGTGCCACATCATAGCTGCAAACTCTCCAGAGAAGACATTGCTTTTGGCAGGCAACCCATCTAGCTAATGCTTACAGGCTTACTTCAGAGTGGATGCTATCTTTTCTTTACTTGATTAGAAAAGGGGGGGGAAAGCCATGAACATTCTATGAAAGAACTATTAAACTCATTGTTACAGAAAGAAAATAAATTATTTAGCTCAAAGGCTTGTATTGCTGATGTCCAGAGCACAGGGTGAATTGGGGTGATATGGCTTTGGGAGTCTACTGTTCATGAATAGTGTCATCAACTGATGATTGAGAGTGGCTTCCTTGCTTTAACCTCTTCAAACAAGGGGAATGGAATAAGCATTTACATAGCACCCACTGAGAGCCCAGCAACTGTGCTAACCAGTTCACAAAAAATATTTCATTTAATCCTGATATCAATCCTGTGAGGTAAGGGCTATTTATTACCCCCATTCCCTTTTGTAATTGAGGAAATTGAGAGAAACAGAGGTTAGGTGACTTTCATAGAGTTACATAGTTGGTGTCTGAGGTCACATTTACACTCAGATCTTTCTAACTTTGGACTCAATCTCTGTCCATGGTGCTACTGTCCACCCTATAACAAAAAGGCATGATAACTCATCTTCCTGGGGAGCTTTAAGATTTTCAAAGCACTATCCTCACCACTTCCATGTAGGACCAGGAATGTAAGCATGACTTATTCCCTTTGGATTATTATAGGAAATTAAGTGTCATTAAATGTCAGAGGTGGGAGTTTAATCCAGGTCTTCCAGAATCCATGTTCAACAGGGGTACTCCATATTTTTTCCCAATCAGTGCAGCAGATTCTTAATTTTTGTAGGAAACAAGATGGAGAAGGAAGTCACCCTTACCTTGAAAGACTGTGTAAAAAGTAACTGATGAAAAGAAAGAATTTTGGGACTTTCTGGTGTCCCATATCCTAGTCTCTACTACTGTGCTGTCCCAGGCAACACACAGACTAGTCACTGAAAACCAGATGCAATCTCTCTAGTATCTCAAATTCAGTTAAGACTCAGTCCAAAGGGCTAACACATCCTTGCAATTTCAATCAGCACCATTAACAGGCAGTTCCTGCTGGTTTCCCTGGGCTCAGATAAAAGACATCCTATCAATATTTGCCCCCAACTCAAGATCTATCATGTGATTAAAGTGGGTAGGGTAGGAGAATTGTGTGCAATGACACAATGCAAGACCTGCTTTTAACCCAGAGGATAAAAAAAATGAACATTGGCAGGATATTTATGACTTACTATTTCCTTCCTTTCCCCATCACTACCCAGGACCTAGGAGAAGCTATTCCCATCTTATGGCTACATGAATAATTCAGCAAGCTGCACTGCATGGAAGACTCGATCACCCATTCTGCAACTACATCTGTGTCTGCTCCAAAAGGCAACCCAGAATGCCAAGCAGGGAGTGGGGAGAGAACTGAGGTTGAGGACCTTATTGCATCTTGTAAGCAGAGAGCAGAAGGAAGAAAATTTCAAGGCCTGTGGAATCAACCAAACTGCCCTAATCACGCAAAACCTCTCTGATACCCACTTATTTTACTCAGGGGAAAACAGGAGCAAATGGATCTAAGAAGGAAGTAGCAGAAATGCCCATAATTTCAGGGATCAGCAATGCATTCTGCAAGAACAAGTCTAGTCCTCAGAAAGACTTCAGAAACCTGAAAAAATTATGACCTTGCCTGGACACAGAGACCCTGAAACATGGATCAAGATGGCTGTGGACTTCACATAGAAGCAACTGAGAAAACAGAATGTTGATCAGATTTTTGGGGTGATAATGTTGGAGAATTCTGGGTAGCAGGGACCACATGGCAGAAAGTTTACAGGACAGATGTGATCTCCTAGTCACAGCCAAAAAAAAGTCAAGAATATGATTCATGAGTAGAGTCTTAAGAAACATGGATCATAGAACAAGAGCTATAGAGGTCATCTGGTCCAAGTCTCTTACTTTACAAAGGGGAAAGCTGAGATTCAGAGAAATGAAATGATTTAGTCAATATCACATGGGGAGTAAAAGGCAGATCTGGGATGTAATTCTTGTTCATCTGTTCCTAACCAGGATCTTCCTTGGAATTTATCAATAAAAATTTCTCCTTTGGGGCAGCTAGGTGGTGCAGTAGATAGAGCACTGACCTTGGAGTCAGGAAGACCTGAGTTCAAATCTGACCTCAGACCCTTAATAATTATCTAGCTGTGTGACCTTGGGCAAGTCACTTAACCCCATTTCCCTTGTAAAAACCTAAAAAGCAAAATTTCCTCTTCTGCAGTGCTTGACAAAAGATTCACCTTTCCCCATAAGTACCCTTAGAGCATACCCTTGGATTTTCTTTTTTTGCCCCCATCCCCTTCTACACTTAACTCATGAATTTATCAGAACTGTTCTGTTAGTTTGCTTCTCATTTCTCAGTGAAGGAGAATCAATATTTAATGGGACTTGCTATCTGACAAGAGTTAGATAATAAGAGAGCACTCTCTGAGTTTGTCTTGATATATTCATATCACCTGGTCCAGATGAGATCTATCTTTGAGCATAGCAAGAACTTGGAAACCAGACTGCTGAGTCATAATCAGTGACATGAATGATCAAAGGAAATTAAGGGCAAATGCTATCTCATCATCCAAAAAAGGATAAGAAAAGAGCCCACAAAGCAAAAACCAGTGAGACTTTCTTTGAGAATAATGATTGTGAAAACAGATCATCAGAGGGATGGCAAGTAATCCAACAGGTATAAAGTGCCCTTGTGACTTTCTTAACATTTCATGCTGGAAAAGTCTTCTTTCCTCTTTTAATAGTGTCTTGATAGCAATAGGCTAGGCAATGTCATGAATAAAATGTACCTGATTCTAGGAAAACATTTGATAAAATATCTCTTCGTGTAGAAAAGGCAGAGTTATGTATATGATAACTCTTTAAGATAGACATGGGAATGACTAGACTCAAACAGAAATTAATAGTTCAATGTTAAACTAGAAGTATGTGAGGATATAAAGACTCATATTTGTTCTGTGTGATTTTTTTCCTTTTAATCAAAGGCTTAGATAAGCACAAGGAGTATTCATCAAATGGGCAGATACAGAGCAGAAGGGGAAAGTTTATGGACTAGATAAGAGGGTCAGGAGGTAATAAGTCTTGATTGGTTAGTAGACACTGTTGAAATTAGGAAATTAAAATTCAATAGGCATAAATGCAAAGTCTTATACTTGGATTCAAAATAGTATCATAGGAAGCCTGGGATGGGGATGATAAAACTATAAGCACTTGAAGCTTTTAGGGAACTGCAAACTCAATGTCACCTCAGAAGGTCATAACAAAACAACTGTGGACTTTTAAATTAAAATTTAAAAAGATGACAACTTCAAAAAATAAGGAGCAGTCTTCCTGAACTCAGTCCTGGTTGGACCAGATGTAGTATATTGCATTCATTTCTTGGCATCACAACTTAAATACGTAGATCTGATATGTTGGAATGTACCTCAGAATGTGATCAGAATTGCCATCCAGTTAAAAAAGTATTTATTGTATGCATACTATGTGCCAAACATCTTGCTAAGAACAAGGGAGGAAAAAAGAATAATTTTTCCACTTGAGGAACTCACATTCCAATGGGTGCAGATCAGAAAAAGTTATGAGCCCATGCAGAACAAGATGATTGAGAGTAGTCATATATGTGTGAAAGACTTTCTGGAAAACATGGGACTAGATCTATTGCGTTTAACGCTTGAGAGCCATTCTAAGACAGGAGATGCAAACTACAAAGATTCAGATGTGGGCTTGATACTGGGACAAAAATGTTAATAATTAGAGATGTCCAGAAGTGGAACTACACTAGGAGGTGCTTACACTAGGACTGGATGCTTTCAAGAAGAAGTTAGGTCTGTGATAATGAGGGTTACTTCCATAGATAGATTTGAAGTTTCTTCCAACCATAGAATTCTCTGAGTCTTTAAGTTATGTCTTCATGCCATCTCCCATCCCTCATCAGAATGAATTTGCATATTTCCCGAGGACATTTAAGAAATATTTGCTGCATTCAGGTAAATTGAATTCCTTTTAGAATTGGAACTTTGGAAAATTAAATATATATAAAATCTCTCTTAGACTCCTCACCCATCAAACTGACACAGTGAGAAACATGCCCCTTAAGGTCATCATCTCTCATTGCTGACTTCCTTCATGAAAACACCATTTTTAGGAAGGCCCTAGCCCATGCATCTCCTTAATACCATTGGAAACTTGTTTCCAGTGTTTCCACTGACTCTGAAAACTTCTTCCCATGTTACTGTCCATCTCTTTCTAGTTCCCTCTTATGCTTTTCATTCTAGCAATTGAGACCTCAAAAATCAGCAAAAAGTTCAAATCAGAGACTGATAAACTGTTTTGTTTCAGAAAATGTTAATTATGCAAATGAAAACTGAAAGTTTCTCTGTATGTTCGCTTCCCAGGGTCAGCTGGTGCAAATTTGCTAGTGTACCACTGTCTTTCTGTGTTGTCTTTCTTCCCCAGGATATGTTTGATGAGGGTACAGTCTGTCCCGTTCACTTAGATTTATATTCTTGCCACTCAGCACAATACTTGGCAAATGGTAAATCCTTAATAAAATCAAATGCAAGAATATATTTACTGTGCTTTGGAAGCCTTAAAGCAACATATTGTTTATACATTTCCTTCCTTCCTCACCCCCTCCCTCCCTTCCCTCCCTTCCCTTCCTCCCTTCCTTCCTACCTTTCTTCCTTCCTTCCTTCCTATATACACAAGTGTTTTTGAGCAGAGGGAAGCTAGGTGTTGCAGTAGATAGAGCACCAGCCCTGGAGTCAGGAAAACCTCAGTTCAAATCCATCCTCAGACACTTAATAATTACCTAGCTGTGTGACCTTGGGCAAGTCATTTAACCCATTGCCTTGAACCCCAATAAAAGAGAAAACAAGAACAAGTGTTTCTGAGCAAGAATTCAGTTGCATCTTTGTAATTAAGTAGGTATGGAATGAATTAGGACAAACACAATAAAAATAGTGGATAGGAATCTGAAACAAAAGTAAGAAGATAGCAAGGGGTACATAGTTTTTGTCCATATCCCATACAATGAATCAGAGCCTAGAAAGGTGAATGCCACATCTCATTTCCTTAAAGATGGTCCAGGGAATATGGAAATAGCCATGGATTTGACCTAGACCAGTCTCTCATTTATTGTTTCTTGAGGACCAATAGTTCTAATTTTCCCATCATAGGGATGCAAATAGTTAATATTCTGGATGTGCCCAGAAGATTGGGTGATTGGTGTTTCCTTTGCATAGATTAAAGCAAACTCCCTTTATTTACCTCACTTTTAAACTACCCAGCTCCTAACAGTTATAGGTCATGCAAGGGTTGGGAAATTGGCTGCATAGAGCTAACATTCTGGAAGCAAATGTTTGTTGTTTCATTTACTTAGGCAATTTAAAGAAAGGAATTCAGTGGGATAAAACACAGTGGATAAGACCATATATGCCACTTTGTGTGAATATCTCTACCAGGTTTAAATATTTTTCTAGCAGTGATGCATAAGATTTAGTTTTATTCCATGAAATTTGGAAATTAATTAGTATGCTAACTCAGAGGACCTACACCCTAGTCCAGCTCTGCAGCTAATCACCTCTGTAGTAAGCCTGCAAGTCCCTTAATAACTCTGCTCTCAGTTACTTCATTTTCCATAACTTTGATTAAATGATCGATGAGGTCTCTTCCAAATCCTAATCTATTTTACTAGATGAAGAAAATGAAGATCAGAGATAAAAAGTGACTGCCCAGGGGTTAAACAGCTAATACATGTCAGAGCTTGGATTTGAACCTAGATTTCCAGATTCCCAAGTCAATATTATTGCCACTTCCACAAAGCTTCTTTACCATTAAAGGCCTTTCCATGCTTTTGTTAAGTTTTTGTGTGACAAATTCTGAAATTCCTGATTGCCTGCTCAGTCAATTAAAAAAAATCAATAATTTGAATACATTTTTTTAAAAAAAGAAAAACTATGCAAAATTTTACTAACTGGAATTCCTATTCTTTTAAAGTCACTTGCATCTGGTGCTACTTCAAAGTGATTGAATGGACTTTAAACCATGCAAAGAGATTTAATATATTATCTTTTCATTTACCAAAAGTAGACTGTATGCACTGATCTATTGATTTCCTTTTAAATCATGAAATATTGCTTTCCTTAGCACATAGCACATACATCACCCAGAGTGCATGGGTGAAAAACATAGATGTTGAAAATACAATCATGAGGAACATTCTCCAAACTCTATGGTTACAGCTCTATTTCTGAAGTGGTATTTTCAAGGAATAAAACTCACTTTGGAAAAATATATTAAGATGTAGCCACCCACACATCAATACCATTTCAGGCCCAGAATAATCAGTTTGCAGTGCTGTCCTAGGACTAAAACTTTTTGTGGAAGATGAGTGGGTATTCCACAGACTATCAGACAGGCACTATTTATGTAATGATCTTTTACTTCTGCATTTTGACTGAATACTAGAACAGTTAATTAGAGGAATGGATATATAATTTACAAATGGAAATTTGGTGCAAGTCCATTGCTAGTGACTTAGTCCCTTGACAGGAAGCATTTATTAGCTTTCATTTCTACAAGGAGATTAGCCAGTTTTAACCACCAAATCATAAAGAATAATGAGGGGAACTACCACCAACCTTCATTTGGATTATCTAAATTTTTTAGATTAACTTGCTATCTGTATAATATTTTGGTACTAAACACCCACCTGAGTCAATATTTTTCTTAGAGGCACTTCATTCCCTTAAGGTTTCCCATAGGATGTGCTATCCAGGTTATAAAGTTCCTATCTGAGGTTCCCATTCTTCAGTCCCTTACTTGGTAATTATTGAAATGCTCTTTGAGATATAGTAGGAATCTCTCTTGCTGCAATTTGAATGGGTTATCAAATGGTACACACACACATACACACCAGCAGCAGCAGCAGCAGCAACAGCAACAAAGAAGAAACAATAAAGAGAAAATATGAACACACTCCTACAGCTATCCTAACTCTCCATTTAGTGTTCTGATGAAAATGGAAAGACATACTGGTCCCTGTTTAGAAATGAGTTGAATGAATGATTAAATGTGCTGGATAGTTCAACTGCTTATTCACACATAAAGTATTTGAACCTGTACTTTGTGGATAGTAATTTCCCTCCTCCCCCCATACTTCTGTCCTATTGAGTCCTCCTTCATAATCATTCATTCTCCTTTCTCTTTGTTTTTCTTTCTAGTAATGTTTAGTCCCAACCTCCTAGAGAGAGAGGAGACTATTCTTACATGATCCTATAAACTCCCCCACATGAAAACCCTTCATAACTTTATGCAGTAAGAGAGATTTCTAGCAAACATACTACTATGCAGCATTTTCATAATCTCAGGAACTCCATAAGCTGGAGAGCACATCCTAAGGGAAACCTCAAGGGAATGAACTGCCTCTAAGAAAAACACTGACTTCAGGCAGGCATTTAATTCCCTCCTCTACAATAGGTAGGAGGGTAGGTGTTAACCTGCTTTTCTTTTCTAGCTTAACCTAACATTCTTCTTAAAAAAATAGGTTGTGTTATGATTCTTTGAGATCTCAAATATGAAATTATTTTATAAAAATTTCTAAAAGTGCTAATAAAGATATCTTTCCAGAGAGCTATCATGAGGCACTTTTTGTACAAGATTCCTGTGAAATGAGTTACATTCTATCATTATCATTAAAATGGTTTTCCCTTTCACCTGATACATGTTCTGATTATACTTTATGTATTCTTCATTTTCCATGAAATCCAAGATTCCTTCCTCCCCTCTCAATCTAGGGCTTATGTGACACTACATTCTTACTCATTTTCCATGATTCTCCCTCTAGGGAATGTTCAAATGAATACAAGAAAGAGAAAGGATGTTTAAAAACTATCAAAATCCACTAGAAAATAATATTTGCACCCCTCTCACTGAGAGAGGTACAGATGGGCAGACTAAATTGTACCAAAGATGCTAGATTCACACTATAGCAATGGAAAAGTATCATTTTGGGACCCCTGGCTCCATAAAAACATCCCTCAAGAGAAGCTAGGTGGCACAGTGGATAAAACATCAGCCCTGGAGTCAGGAGGATCTGAGTTCAAATCCAGCCTCAGACACTTATTAGTTACATAGCTGTGGGACTCTGGGCAAGTCACTAACCCTCCATTGCCTTGCAAAAGAACAAAAGACTCATATTACTCTGAGTCCTGGTCCCCAAGACACATGTACACCAGTCAAACAAATTAAGCTGCTGGGATTAACCAAGTTAGACTTGGGAACTAGAGTGACTGGACACTAAATTCATAATGGCACAATCCAAGCAAAGTTAGAATGTCAACAAGTATGGGGGGATATCTGAAACTCTAGAAGAAACTCTAGAGAGTCAAATGAAGTTATGCTATAGACCTTGTTCAAAGTGATGAACAGATGTTAACACAACTACAATGTAAGGAAAATTGTGCTGAAGAAAAGAAATCAGATCAAACTAGTATGAAGAATTGGAGAGACAGGGATGGCTAAGTGGTGCAGTGGATAGAGCACTGCCCCTGAAGTCAGGAGTACCTGAGTTCAAATCCAACCTCAGAAGCTTAATAATTACCTAGCTGTATGGCCTTGGGCAAGCCATTTAACTCCATTTGCCTTACAAAAAAAAGAATTGGAGAGACAAAAGATTGCATTCATTGGTCAGTGAAGTGTGAGAGTATCGATGGATCTTGAAAATAGATGATAAGCCACTCAACTTTGGTGGACTATTCCTTAGCTGAAATTACAATATCCAGGGGTGACTCTGAGCAAGCCACTTAACCCCATTGCCTTGGAAAAAAAACTAAAAAAAAATTACAAAATCCATTACTGGACCCACATTCAAAATATTTGAAGTTCTTAGGATCTTCTGGTATATCGACATTGTTGGGTCAGCTTTTCATGAATCTAAGTCATTTAAGTTTCCTCAACTGTAAAAGGATTCTTTGGCCCCCTAAGCCTCTTCCCCCTCTAAATTAATGTTCCTATGGTCATATTTTCCTCATATCATGATATGATTTTGATGAAAGAATGACTTTAAAAGAGTTGTTTAAAAAGTTTTAGATGAATTTATTTTCCAATTTAACAATATCACAAGTGACTTATTTAGTGGGAAATAAGATTGTCAAATGTTTTAGAATTGGGGCAAGAATTGTGATTTGAATAGATATGTAACCTAATGAGATTTTTAGGCCATCCCAAGAATGGCTCTATAAATATACTCATACACAAATATTTATAGCAGCATTTTTCTGGTAGCAAAACCCTGGAAATTAAGTGAGTGTCCATTAAATGTAGGATGATTAAATAAATATAGCATCACACACAAAAAAAAATGGAATAGCATTTTACTGTATGAATCAACAAATGAGGAATTCAGAAAAAATGACATCTTAATTGATGCAAAGTATAATATGCAGAACCAGGATAATTGCACAATGACTAAGATGGTATTCATGAAAAAATATTAAAATGAAAGTAATTGCTTTCTAATGGCAAAGACTAATCTTTCCTAGAGAAAAGATGAGAACATATAACTTCCTCATGCCCTGCAAGATATGGGGGACAATATATAGAGAATGTTACATATATTTCAAAAACTACTATGTCTTGCTTAAATTGGGTAGGAGTTTTTTTCCCATCACAGAAGAAGGCTTATTTGCTGGATATTCAGGATGTATCTAGAAATGATGTGTTAAAGTAAAAAGAACTAAGAACAATTAATTGATAAAATGAAATGAAGTGGTTAGCTTATGAATAAATATGTATTGGGGATGGCACTGATGACACTGGGATGACATTACTTGACAAATTTTTTAAGATTTTCTCTATTCATTTTATATCTGCTATAAAAATTCACAAGCATTATTTTTGAATCCATGATATTTTGCTTTTAAAACACTTTTGTTATTTTGCCAGGAGTATGAGACTTTTTTTTAATTTGGCAACCCACCACTCACTAGAAGTGAATCCAAGATGCATCAGAAACAGATGCCATTCAATGTGTGTGTCCCTCCTATCATTGTGATGGTTAATCAAATCACAATTGTTTCTCTGTTGGAGCCTGAATTGTTTAATGTGATGACTTTATCACTCTTCAAGCTCCTTGATTTTAGCTAATTGCATGTTTTTTTAAATAGTTCTTTTTTAAAAGTCAAATGGACACCTGGTTTTTAAATGCACTCTTCTGGATACACAAGCGATACTGCATATCTGGTCCTATTAGGCATACTATCCAATGACTTATTCAAGACTAATAAGAAACATAATTTTTAATCATTTCAGACCAATGTGATTCTCTGCATTGACTAAAGAAACACTTCACTTTATGTTATACTCTTCCATCACAGATTTTGCCTCTTGAACTACATGGACCATTTCAGATAGCATGTTAAATGCATGCAGACCATAGTCACAGGGTTCATGGTACTGATCCACCCCTAAGCCAACCATAGCAACTCAATGAAGAATATTTAAGAGCAATGGTTTTTCTACTATGACTGAATTATTCTCCTCCCCCTCCTCCCCCAGTCACTGAAAACTAAGGAAATGGGAGTAGCATTCTTTCTGTATAAATGTACTAAGTATGGCATTACACATTATCCTATTTCTTCTCCCTTTGAAGTATTAATTCAGAGTGATTTGATAGGCAAAGCTATAAAATTCCAATCTTTTGGAGTAGTTCCAATAAGGACTGAGCTCAACTCTGATAACCATCCTTAAGATTTAATGTTTAGGGAGCCCAAGTACCACTGGATTTGAGATTTCACACTTTCAGAATCAAATGTAGTTTTCACCCAGGAAGGGAAGTGAAAATTAAGGTATATATCAGTTTGCTACTTTTTATAGCAGGTCATTTTTAAAATGATATTTTCCTGAGATGCCAAAGTCCTCAATGCATAAACTCAGGAAGCAAGTTATAAAACTTTAAAATCACCCAATTCAGAGTTGGGTGTTCAAGCTTGAATTGGCAGTCATGCCTATATTTGACCTAACAAATCACCATCTAGTCAATGCTTGAAGACCCCACAAGATTAAGAGGCACCATCACTGAAGGTAGCCAATTCCACTTTTGGACAGCTCAAAAATTTGGGATGTTGTTGGCATTTCCCACACACATACTTCATCATTAAGTTCAAATTTTCTTCCTTGCAATTTTCATTTTTGTGCTCTTCATTCTGCTCTCTTGGACTAAAGAAAACAAGCCTAATCCCTGTGATACAAGACTGTCTTTAACTATTCCCCACTTGTGACTTTTTCTTCTCAAGGTTAAATGCCTCCAATAAGTTAAGATAATCATCATATGACAAGCACTCCCAATCCTTTTACTATACTTGTGGCCCTCTTAAACAATGGCAACCCAAACTGATTCCAATACTCCCAGGATTGTCTGACCAAGTTGGAATACAAAAGAATCATCATTGCTTTCTTCCAGGATCACAGGAGATTCAATTATTGACTCATATGATATGGAGCATCTACTTCACTTCAACTTTTTCAGATCAGAACTTTTTCAAATAAGCTGCTTTCTAGCCATGCCTCACTCAACCTATTCATAGGGAAATTATTTCTTTTTGTGCATAGGTATGAAACTATTCATTTATATTTATTGAATTTCATCTTATTTGCATAAACAAATTTGTTTGTTTTAGCTGGTCAAGATTTGTTTGGACTCTGCCTCTATCCTGTAGGATGCTAGGCTTCCATCTCTGCTGTGTACTATCTGCACATATGATGAGCAACATAGGGTTTCTTTATCCAAGTCAATGATAAAAAGGTAAAACTGCTAGCAAAGGACACTAGATACATATCTGCTATAGGACTCCTTTTGATTTGATGTTGAACTATTAACATGTCCTCTTGAAGAGAGGCTATTCAAAGCAATTCCAAATTCATCTCAGTTATTATCATCCAGTCCCCTTCTCTCATCTGGCCCCCCATGGAATTAGAATGGAATAATCAATCCAATGCTTTATTAAACTCTAGATAAGATCTATCTAGTACATAGTATGCCCATTGGTGGATCAGTTGAGTAACTCTGTCTGAAAAGACAATATTCTAAGCATCAATAGCAAGAGTCAAACACAAATTAAGAGGTGACAGGTTGACATGGGTCTAACTGTGGTTATGATCTCCCTTTTACCTTCCTCCCATCTCTTCACTATGAAACCACATACATAGGTAACATCTAGAATCTCTGGTATCTTGGAATAAAAGTCAAGTTTCCAGGATTCAATTCCTTCATCTGTACAAATGGAGTAGGGAGGATCGAATAAAGTGATCTTTCAGATACATTACAGTTCTTACACTCTTAAGAATCTGTCATAGGAGTTGACTCTAGGATAAAATGGGAAGAAAGGGGAGTATATGTGCTTGGACTCAGAATGAGAAGTGGAATGAAGCCTAAAAAAATATGGAAGGCAGGAGTGAATAAAGGAGGAAATGGAGAAGGCTGAATGGTAAAGTAAGATGTTGTCTTTATCCCACATGGTCATTGGCCTTAGGCGAAGAGGGGAGGTGCCAGCTGAGAAGACTGTAGCACCTGACTGCCTTCTTCACAGGAATGTTCTCTTCACCACCACTACAAGTAAATTTTTTAGGGCCTTTCTGAAGGTCCACAGAAAATAACAAAGCAGTCATAGACACAAAATTAAGTATCAAGTTTAAAATAAAATTGACTAAAAAATGTGTTTTTCTTACTAAACAATTCCATTTCTGTAGAACTTTAAATTTAAAAAAATAAAAAGCACTTGCCCTTGGAGTTGTGGTAGATCAATATGAGAAATGTGAAGAAAGTGATTTATAGCTTATTATCCCCATTGTAGAGATGAGAAAACTGATGGACTCATTGACCTGGCTAGAGCTACTCATAAAGTTTCGAGGCAATGAAGTATATAAAATCAAATCCCCCATGGCTGGACATTTATAGGCACCAATTAGGAAAACTCTAACAATGTCCCAAAGGAAGAGTAGTAAGACATGAATTTACACAGAACCTATCTTCATTTCTCTTCCCCTGTCTTTTTTTGATGAAAGATGAAAAACTCTTTCATTATCATTTATTCAAAGCTACAAAGTCCAGTGGCATCTTTCTGTCTTAGAAAAAGAATATGGATAAATAATTTAAGAGACATAGTTTCTGGAAAATTTAATCATTTTATCAATAAATCTATCAGAATATTCATAAAAGAATGGTCATCTGGCCATCTATCTTAGAACAAAGACACTAAAAGATGGTTGGGTGATGGCATTCAGCTCCAATTGGTTAATACAATGGAAGTTGGGCTACCTCCTCCTGCATCCTTACCCCTCAGTCTTCCTCATCCCATAACTTTAGGCATTGGCCAACTCTTGGTGTCTCCACAGGATCACTAGCATGCATGATTTAGGTCAGTCAAAGATAGATGAATTTCCTTATCCCCTTACTTGATCATAGGGAGAACAAACCCTTCCCCAGACCAATCTGAGCAAATAAGCTGGAATATACCTTTTAACCCATACTTAGAATTTATTTTACTGCCTTATTAGAACTTGACCTGAGTAAATCTCTAAGAAAGACTTCCCATACTGAATGGGGAAAAATCTTGACCCTAATACAATAATTAGTTTTTAAAGATAAAAGAAAAATATTCATTCTCACAGAAGTCTCTGAATATACTCCATCTTAAACCACATACTTCTCAGGCTACCTCAGCAATGAGATTTACAAAACCATATTTTTATTATAACAGAGGTGATTCCATCCTTAAAGACTTTACTCTATATAGTCATTCCCTCTGGTAAATGATATTCCAAATACTGGCCTTATTATAAGTGAAACATTCTGGAAAAAAAAACCTCTTCCATCATTGTAGAACTGAAATTGATTAAGGAGACCCAGGCATGTCCAATGAGTTCATTTCTCTAAAATTAAAAAATCAGGATTCTTAAAGATTATGTTTATGGGTAGAATGAAAATTTTCCCTACTGTCTTCTGTAGAAAAAATAATTAGAAGTCTTTCACTTTTTGAAATACTCTCTAAAATATCCTTCCAACAATTAAGCAGTTGCCACAATGAGAGAGACAGCCAAGAAGGACATGGTCTTTCTTTGAAGCAGGGACTGGGGCCCTTTTCTGAGAGTCAGTGTGATTTCCTGGAAAAAGCACAGAGCTGGTCCAAGTCTGGAGACCTGATTCCTAGCATTGTCTCTATCACTCATTAGCCATATGACTTCTGCACATGGTATATTCCCTCAAGAGAATTAAAGGTCCATAAAGACAGAAAGCGTGGGGCTTTTTAACTTATCTTTCCGCCTCCAAGTACCTATCACAGTATCTTGCAAGGAGCAGGCTCCTGACATATATGTACTGATTTGTCTTGGATTAGATGTGAAGAAATAATTCTCACTGGACATCAGTTTTCTCATTTGTAAAAGTGGTTTAATAATCACAGTCCTAAGGATCTTAGAGGATGGTTGTTAGTGGGGAGAAAGAGAAATAGATGAGTCCTTTGCAAACTGACTGGTTATACAAGACAGTATCTACAGCATCCAAGCATCCTTAGCATAAATTTCAGATACTTAGAGAAACATTTGTGACAAATTACCCTTTTAGAGGAAAGCATTGCTTCCTCATCACTTTTTCAAAACTCAGACCAGGAAATTGTAAAAAATGCTCTGCTGCCAATGACCCCAATAATTCACTCCAAATTTTGGGTGCAACTGAGCAAAGACCTGTGAGATTTAGGTTATGGATTCTCTTTATAGAAGCTGGGCTCCCATGCCCATTGCCTTATGTGCCCCTAACTCTGGTGAGTTCAGTCTGATATATAAATGGAGTCAAAAGTGCCCACTCTATTTCTCATCACACATCCTTCAATAAGAGCTGAAAGAGGGAAGCTGATAGCAGTGAATGTCTCAATCTGGCTTCCATTTCTGTAACTTTTTGCATTTCATAAAGAAATCTCATCATGACCATACCATGAGAGAAAAAAATGCAATGATTATGATCCTTTTTCCACAGAAGTGAAATCAGAAACACTGGCAGGCTGCAAGCTACCTACAGTTGCATAGCCAGGGAAAATGAGAACTTGAATAGGAATCTGGAGTCTTCTGTCTTTCATTCCAGAGCCTTTCCTAGTGTCAAAGTTGGGGTCAGTTAGGTTAAAAAAACACAGCCTAGGGTGAGAACCAAAATACACTTATATCATAAATATTACTATGAAGAGAACCTAAGAAACCCATAGGAAAAAAAGGAGAAGGGGGAGAAAGAACATTTATTAAGCCCCTACTGCAGTCCACTGTGATTATTAATATTATCTCATTAGTTCCTTACTACATCCCTGAGAGATATTATTTTCGCCATTCTATAGTGAAGGAAACCAAGGCAGACAAAGATTAAATGACTTGCCCAGGGTCACAGAGCTGGTAAAAGTATGAAGCCAAATTTGAACTCAGATCTTCCTGACTTCAGGCTCAGACTCTACCAAATTGCCTAAAGGAAAAAAAGACCAAGATCCTCACTCATTGAACAATTTCTAAGAACTGAGCACATTCAAATTCTTATGCTGAAGGCTGAAAGACCCCTCATCACAGGGAACTTCTAATTAATGGGAGAAGGAAGAGTAGAAAATATTGTGATGTATGCATGAGATAAATATAAAGAATTGGTAGAAGAAAAGAACCCATTGATGGGGGTGGCAGAGGGAGCACCAGGGAAGGATTTAAGGAGAAGATGAAAATCAAAGGAAGAGCTGAGTGTCCAAAGAAAGAAATAGTGCATGAGTGTGGCCTGAAAAGAAGGCAGAGGGTAGGGCATGTACAGGAAAAGGAAGGGGATCTGAAATTCATGACATAGAGATACTTTTCTTAAGGAGGCATCAAAAGTTTCTCACTACAATATGCCTCTCTAACTCTGCTTATCACTCTGATTTACCCCCAACCCACCCCACAAGCTCCAAAGATCCCAGAAGTCTCAGCGCTTTCTATTTCAAAGGCTAGAAAGAATGGTGTGGAGGTCCTGACAGAGGAAGAGATGAATGAGTCAAATGCTGCCTGGTTGTTAGAAAAAGGAAAGATCCACAATTATCCTGGCTATGTGACCATTAGTGCAGTGTAGAAACATAGCCATTAGGGAACTGACCTCATATGCAGAAATTGTCCCTGAAGGAGAAGAAAAGCCTATCTCTATTCTGGTTTTGTATTAGTATTCATGAGCTCTGTATATCTACACCATCTAATCTGATGGAAGTATGATATTATAGGAGCTTGGTAAAGGGAAGCATCTACCTTAGAGAGGTTGGCAAGTCTGCTTTGCATGAGAGTAAATTGAAAAGCTCTAGTTTGCCTTCTGTTGTAAGAAAACTGGGAAAAGCTTGTAATTTAGAATGGGAAGCCGAGTCAAAGCAAGAAAGGAGTAATTCCAATATTGATATAATCCAACCCATCAGAGAAGGTAGATTGGTCTGGGGGCTAATATAGCAGACACAATTACTGGGATTGTCTCTCTTCTCTTCTCTCCGTCTCCAGGATAAAGACGAATCAATTAGCCTCCGACACACGGTGACCTTGACAGCAATAGCTCTGAAGAGAATATGCTGAGGCAAAGAGAAAAAGCAATGAGAGGGGAAAGAAGTGTTCTGAAATTCACCGCCAGCTGCTTTTCTGAGCAATCGTTCACTCTGAACCATGATGCCTGTGACTCGCTTCTAGCCAAAAATATCTCAGTTAAAAGGATATACACCTCTCCTGGCTGTAAATAAACAAGGCTTTCTCAGATAGAAAGAGAAGAGGTGATGAAATACAGAAAGGGCATGTTCAACTTCACTTTGGATGATGTTCTCAATAGTGAGTAAACAAACATTAACACAAGCAAGAATTGACTAGCACCTACTTCCTGAAAAGAAAGCTGGTCCAGCACAACACCCACCCCCTTTCTCCCACCCCCCAAAGGGAAAAGAGATGACTTTTTAACCAGTTATCTCTTAAGAAATATTATAAAAAGGGGTGGCTAGGTGGCGCAGTGGATAAAGCACTGGCCCTGGAGTCAGGAGTACCTGGGTTCAAATCCAGTCTCAGACCCTTAATAACCACCTAGCTGTGTGGCCTTGGGCAAGCCACTTAACCCCATTTGCCTTGTAAAAAAACCCTAAACAAAGAAATATTATAAAAAGATGGAAAAGGAACTCTCCAAACTGAGAGTACAGTATCCAGGAGAGTAGCTGTCATCATATCCTTTACCTGGGAAATTCAAGCAACTATTCTGTATGGTTATATTTTTTTTAAATTAAAGTTTTATGTACAAACTGGCTTCTGTGTGGGTGGGGGTGGGGGTGGGGGGGTAGGGAAGCAAGATTGGGAAGAAAGTTGTAAAACTCAAAATCAATAAAACCTTTTTAAAATTTAAAAAATTTTTATTTCAAATGCCACTTTCCACATTAAGCTTTTTCTGAACCTGCCCTCCCCTAATCTGTTAGTAAATTCTTCATAAGGGTACTATGGGGATATAAATATATAAGTATGTGTATATGTGCATGTCTATATACCTATATTCACTCATAAATTTGTGTGTGCCTCTATAGATGTAAATATTAATAAAGACATTTTATATATGCATGTGTGTTTATGCCTCTGTGAATAAGTTCTTTCCCCTAGGTAAATGAGTTCCTTTGGAGCAGGGATTATTTCATTTCCTTACCTTTGCATCACTACCATTTCTCAGAACACCTAACACATAGTAGGCACATTATAATTCTTGATAAATTATTTCCCAGCCATCACTTTCAGGCTCTTGCCCAAATTTAAAAGAGAATGATATAACTTTGCAATAATTAGTCCAGTTGTGGACCCTAGGATCATTCATAGATTCCCTCAATGAATAAGAATGGGATAAAACCCCATCTTCAAATAAAAACTATATGAGATGTAGAATAAGTTATGACACTTCATGGGAGGAAATTAGTCTTCAATAAATGTCTTTATCTTTTATTATGTACTTTGGCATGGTCTTCACCAATCAAGTATTTTTAAAAATGGACAAATCTCAGTATTCTACATTACAGAGGGTCCTTCCAAGGAACATATTTTTGCTTCCTGACCCCTAAGTCAGTCTAGCCAAGCAGAAAGGTGTCCTATCTTTTCATTGAAGCATCATATTTCATATCAGACAAAGGAGTAACCTTGCCGCCCATGCGGAACTGTGACTGCCTTGGGATCTGCACACTCTACTCTGCTTATTCCAGGCAAGCCTGTCGCATCTGGTGGCCAGGTGGGAGAGGCCGAGGATGCCGTGATGTCTTTCACCCCTTTAATGGTGCTCTGGGGAACTGAGGGAGTTATAAAGTAGTGACTGCAGAAAAAGACTTGCTTTCCCAGTGGTACCTGCAAAACAAACCTTTCAGGAGATTTGCCTCTTACTGGAATGGGTATTGGTAAAGTGAGTATAAAAGAGACTTCATAAGAGCCAAACTAAGTTCTCCTGGGTTGATGCAGCTCTGTCTCACACTGAATAAAATCCTGAGGGCATGTATGTGAAGAGGGACAGAGATGCTTTTTTTTTAACTCCCTGATGTTTGGTATAAGGGAAGGAAGGGTTTCATAATAATATTTCCCTTTCTTCCTGAAAAGAAAAAAAAATAAAGGGAATAATCTAAGCACTAGATTTAGAGATGTAATGATTTTTTCCCTTTTTCTCTACCTATCCATCCCAAAGAGGGTGAATCTCCAAGACAGAAATAAAAGACAAGAGATGCATTCAGAAGCTTTCTGGAAACTACTTTTAAAGCAAAAGTTTAGAACCAAGTGACTTCACAGGATTTCATTCTTGTGTACCTTTCCTCTTTTGCCAGTGGGCCTACTCAGCAGCTGGACAGCAGCATCCTTGGTTCAGAGCCTATTACACTAATTACACTAGTCTGGGGCAATCAAGGTACAGGTTAAAAGACCACATCTCCCAAAAAAACTAGATATCCTGCAAATGGACTAGAGCCAAATGGCTGTCAAAGCAGCTCCCAAAATATTTGATCACATAAGACTGACCTAAATAGAAAAAGCACTCTGACAGAATTCTGCAGTATCCTGAGTATTCAAGAGCTGTTCCAAAGCAAAAGCTGCCAAAGTACAGGTTAGAGACAGCAAGGAGCCTGGGAAGTGGAGAGGCCAAGCAACTTGATGAAGTTAACAAGAGGAATCAGCAACCAGAACCAAGAGGACAATCTTTACTGAGATGGGTGGGGTGGGGTGGAGAGGGGATAGAACAGGTCCCTAATGAGAAGGACAATGAGGGTAGAGGACTGTTGACTAGGAATAGGTTCCAGAGAACTGAATGGAAGGGGGAGAAAACCAGCACTAGGGAAAGAGGAAACATGGAAGAGATGCCTGCTCACTGAACATTCAGGCCAGTTCAGCAACATGGAGCATCTACTCTAGAACATAAAAGGAACCCCGTTATCCCACATAACTCAGGGGGTAGTCCTTCTCTATTAGGTATGCTTCACATCCCACAGTGACACTTAGACTCTCCTCCTGACAAGATAGAATCTCTGATCACACAGCCCTCCCAGCTTTGGTTCACAAAATGGTTTTTTTTTTCCCCAAAATGCCCCCAATAACTCTTCAGTAACAACCAAGGCATCATGAAAATCCAATCCAATTTAAAATGTAGAAGAAAAGAGCTAATTATTTGCTGTGAAAAAATTTCTGTTCCCCTCCATTCAGTGCTCGCTCGCTCTCTCTCTCTCTCTCTCTCTCTCTCTCTCTCTCTCTCTCCCCCCCCTCCTCTTATTTTCATTTCTTACTTACAAACTTTTGGAGCACTTTGGAGATTTGTTTCTGTGGTCGGTGGCTGTGATGCTGTCATCAGTACTCTCCCCTCAGAGTCCTGAGTGGGTGAAGGGAAGGAGGGTGCAGCAGAAGGCAGCAGAGAGAAGGCAAAGGAGGGGTTCTGTGGGGATGGTGGGACCAAAGGGTCAGAGGGCACTCGGGAGCTGCCACCCTGTATTGTAATACCCTCTACTTGGCCTTTGGCTTCCCCATGGGCCCCAGGGAAAGAAGGTGAGGGGTAAACCTCTGAAGGGTCCCAGATGGTGGAGGCAGCAGTAGGATCCACAGCAGTAAAAGGGTCCTGGCCTATCCTCCCTGGGTCCAGGTGAGTAGGGGTGTCATACTCAAATATTTTGTCCACAAACACCCATTTGAGGCCAGCAATGCAGAGGCAGAGGCTGACCAGGCAGGCCAAGATGGGCACAATGCAGATCTTCTCAGAGTTGAGGCAACCCCGCAGACGCTCAGCCTCCAGGCAGACACAGCAGGGGATGGCCAGGCCCACAATGGCCCCTTCTCCCCCATCCTCGGCCTGGGCCCCGGACATGGTCTCGACTGTGGGGAGCCCATCCAGAGAAGGATCTGGACTCAGCTCAGAGGAGGGGCTGGGACAACTCTCTGCAGCTCTCTCCGACATGACTGAAGCTCCCGTCTCTACAGGCTCACTTCCAAGAGGCCTGGACTTTCACCACCAGGCAGGGCCCCCCCCAACAAAATGAGACAGCATCTTAGAGGGGAAAATCAATAGGTTGTCTTTGGCCAAGACCATGATCCAAATCAGGAGTTGAGGAGAAAATGGGGGGGGGGGGGTAGAAAAGCAAAAACTCTTCCGACAACTAGGAAAGGAAAGTGATTAAGCAATTATCCAGTGTCTGCGCCTGGACCACTTTGCTAGTTTCTGTAAATACTTCGGAGCATTCTGGCTCTATTCTGAAACAGGGCAAAGCTAAAATCAAGGGGGAAGAAAGAGAAAGCAAAGCCAGAGAGTCTCCAGGCGCTGGGCAATTAAGTAAACCAGTAGCCCACTGCCAAAGCCCGGGCTCTCACCTGGACCATCTGAGGCTGAGGGCCGCTGAGCGCAGGAAAAGAACTGCCTTTGAGGAAAAGGGAGAGCGAGGAGAGGAGCGGCCGCCGGCAAAGAAGAAGCGGCAGCGGCAGCGGCAGCGGCAGCAGGAGCGTCAGCGGCAGAGGAGGCGTCGGCGGCGAAGGCGAAGGAGGCGAAGGAGGCAAAGGCAGCTCCGGCAGCGGTACCAGCATCCTGCTCTGTTTCAGCAGTGGACAGCGACAGCGAGGGGCTGAAGCATGAGCCTAGCTAGCAGCAGGTGCCTGCTCTCCGCGCAGCCCTGCAACCGGCGGCATCGCAGCGCTGCTGGCCTAAAACGAGGAGGGCTGGGGCCAGGAGGGCTGGGTGCCTCCCTGCCCCGCCCCCCACCCGCCGCGCGCACCACACTCCTCTTTGTCCTTCTGGAGGGAGCCACCACTACACAGGCACTTCGGGCTCTCCACTGCCTGCCTGCCTTCTTCACAGTCCCTTTCTCCTTGCCATCTAGTCTCTCTGTCCTCTTCTAGCTGCCCCCTCCTCCCCTCTCTCCCATCCACCACTCCATCTCTCTCTCTCTCTCTCTCTCTCTCTCTCTCTCTCTCTCTCTCTCGTTGAGTTAAATCAGAATACCCAGCAACACAGGACTACCAGTGCCAGTGACTTCCTATTTTATCCAATTAGAAGAAATAAAGGCCATCGAATCAAAGCCAAGCAGGCAGGCAGCAGTTCTGCTCAGTTTTCATCCCTCCCCCACTCCCCTTCCTCCTTTTCACTCTCTTTCCTTTCCCCCTTCCAAACTCCCGCCCCAACAACCTCGCTTTCCCTCAGTCATAGTTGTTCTTTTCCTTTGAGCCAAGGTTAGGTCAGGAAAAAGCAGCGATCAATGTCCTCCATCTAACAAAGCTCCGGTTGGGAGGGGATGGAGGTGGGACCTCATGGGCTGAACCAAAGGCTTAGCAAAGTCTGCTATTTGATCCATCCCTAGAGAGGGAAGCTTTGCAGTAGGCAACTTCTTCCTGCCTGCTGCCTGCAGTTTCCACTCCTTCCTACCACTCTAATAAGGTTCATTCAGGGAGAACACTAGTGTTACTTGACTCTAGTCTGGCCATTAGAAAAAGGCTACCATGGACAGTCCCACATTCGTACTATTAAGTAGATGAACAGTTTAGAAAAATACCTTTAATTTTAATAAAATGCTTTTATATGGAGGAAAAGTAGTCTACCCAGAGGAGCTCAATGTAGTTCTGTGAAATAACCCCATTCCTCTGAGCCCTCACAGCTAACCTCATCCTCCAGAACAACCCCATGGTAATAATAGTCAGGAAGCAACTCAGTGTGGTTGACAGCTAACACTACCAATTCTCACCCTGTAATATACCAAAGGAGCCTGATTTTTTAGGCTACCATCAAGAGAATGGCTAAGTAACTGAAATAAGAAATGTATTCCATAAGATATGATCTATAGAGCTCTCATTCTTCCCTTATGGAGACACATTCTATCTAGCCATCCATCCATCCATCCATCCACTCATCTACTCATTCATCCATCTACCTACAGATATATTATTTTCATAGTAACAACTGTACCAGCATTCAAAGGATAAAAGGTCTGTGACAGAAATCACGAAGAAGAGTAGTAACAAAAGAATACTAACAAAAAGAGCAGTGGAGTCTAATTTGCTATTTACTTCCCAAATCCATAGACTTCTCCAACAGAACATCTCAATGGACTCGGAGGAACAATTTTATCTACCTCTAATAGTAGGAGTATTAAAAAAAAATAACCATCCCAAGTTCATGCTATTTTAACACTGAAAGCTTCCTGGTAGTATCAATTTTTCCTCTGAAAACTGACATAGCGGCAGTGAATTACAACGGTTTCTGTGCTCTGTACCTGCTGAAAACTCCTAAATATTTAAAAATTCTAAACAGGCATAAACTTCTGATGACATTTTTCCAAAATATACTTATTCTATAATTATAAATGATTCAGAGTATTTGATTACCAAGTTATGACTGTAGTTCTGACATGTTTGAAGTTGTGGCCTGACTGAACCAAAGTTTCAACAAAGACAATGATGCTTAGATGCCCCTCAAACAACCATGCAGCAGTAAACTGAGAACAGCCAACATTCCAAAGCCATTTGTTTCAATTATTTTATTTATTTCAAACATCTCCTGATAAAAGAATATTCCAAGGATCTGTGCTTTCAGGCAGTAAAGATAAACCCTTCCCCTGAAGGAAAGCAAAACCTGCCTGTGGGTTGGTAGAGAAAATCTTAAGAGTTGTCCACTACTGCACTTCAATTCAAACTCCTAGCTCCAAACTGGAACCTCTCTCAACTAAACAAACCTGAGGTAGTTAGATGGCACATTTAATCTCTTCCTCAGTTTCCTCAGAAGAAAGCTGGGTTTCATAATCATACCTCTCAGAGTACTATGAGGATCAAAAGGAGATAATTTTGGTAAAGTGCTTAGCCAAATGCCCAACACTATTAGAATTGCTCAGATTATGAAATGGCTTGATCTCCCTCTCTAGAAATCTTGTATTCAAGGTTGTTAGTGAATATGTTGGGATTATATTTAATAAAGATCATGAAAACCCATGTGCCTCAAAACCTGTCATTTCCTGCAGAGCTTTTGAACTCAGGTGAAAGCTTAGAATCAATAGTTATGAAAATAATTAGACCTTCAAAAATAGTAAGCACAACTTTTCCTTGACCATTGTTGACATTATTCAGTCATGTCTGACTCTTTCTGAGCATATTTGGGATTTTATTGGCAAAGGTATTAGAGTTCTTTGCCATGTCATTCTCCAACTTGTTCTACTGATGAAGAAACTGAGGCCTAACAGGATTAAGTGGTTTACTAAGGATCACACAGCTAGTAAGTATCTGAGTATATTCAAATGATAAGAAGTTGTGCTTGGTCTATTTCTGATTCTCAGTAAAAACTCTCTTCTGGGGCGGCTAGGTGGTGCTGTGGATAGAGCACTGGCTCTGGAGTCAGGAGTACCTGAGTTCAAATCTGACCTCACCTCAAACACTTAATAATTATCTAGCTGTGTGTTCTTGGGCAAGCCATTTGACCCCATTGCCTTGCAAAAAAACCCCTCTCTTCTATCATCAAGGAAGTTAAGATAGTGTTCAAAGACTAGAAAAGGGGAGGTTCTTTTGAGGGAAAGCAGGCAAACTTTCAACTCAGGGTTTCATGACTCAAAGTCTGATTTGCTATTTTCTGAATCTTTCTCTATGCTATGTATGTGTGTTTTTAAAATCTATCAGAATCAGGAAATATTTCTTCTTGCCATTTGTTTCACAAACCTCAGTAAGCTAAAAATATTGGGTGATTGGATCTTTGTTATAGCATGGGAATAGGAGAGGGAGACAGTTGAACCCACTCTAATGCAGTTTGTAATAGCCCTAAATATGACCAGATTTCAAACGAAGAGCTTTAAAATATCACCTAAGAATTCTCAAAAGTTATGGGTATTGATCTAGAAGGCATTCACTTTTAACCTCTCAACACATGGTTTAAATTATCTCTGAATCTAAATACTAGAAAGGACGTTCTTCCAATCCAATTCAATAAAATGAGTATTAATTAATCACCTGCTGCATGGATGTCCCTGTGCTGTAAGCATTGGGAAGACAAAAGCCAAATGAAAACTGGCCCTCACTTCTATCAAAGACAAAGGAGGTGCTGGGCAGTGGAAATGGCCCTAGTACTTACTTCAGAGCCTATGAATTCAAATTCTGATTCTAATACTTAATATCCCTATGACTCCAGGTGTATACCTTCATTTCTAAAGTGAAGGCATTAGTCTGAATGACCTTGGAAGCTCTAAACAGATATAAAAGTTCTGATCAGATTCCACCGGTATTAGATCTTTAAGTTGGGTACTCTCTTTTGTTGTTTCTTTTGTATGATATTCTCTCAATAGATTGCAAGTCACCTGAGTCAGGGACTATCTTTCTCTTCTTTAAGTCCTTGGTCCTTAGTTCAGTTTTTGGAATTCGTTGTTTTCATTTACATCCATTTTCACAACTAGAATCCCTTCTTTACCTACTTATCAAATGAACAGGTAACAAATAGGGTTTTGTTTTTAAGAAATGGAAGAAGACAGCAACATGGGGGTGATGATCAAATTTGATGGGCTTGTTCATTCCATCAGTGCAACAATCAGGGACAATGTGGGGCTGTCTGTGATGGAGAATGCCATCTGTATCCAGAGAAAGAAATGTGGAATTTGAACAAAGACCAAGGACTATTGCCTTTAGTTTAGGAAAAAAAACCTGATATCTTATTGTCTGATCTTGCTATCTCTTGTAAAATTCAAAATAAATAAAATCTTTCAAAACAGGGGAAAATAAGAAGTAGAAGAGGAGTTTAGGAAAACCAAGCAGCACATCATCCATGTGTACTTTTAGGTTTTTACAAGGCAAATGGGGTTAAGTGGCTTGCCCGAGGCCACACAGCTAGGTAATTATAAGGTGTTTGAGACCAGATTTGAACCCAGGTACTCCTGACTCCAGGGCCAGTGCTTTATCCACTGTGCCACCTAGCCGCCCCTGACTATAGCATTTTACACATGTAGTCACCTTGTGGTTGTTGTGCAACATAAAGGATCAGCACTGGCCCTGAAGTCAGAAAGTTGTTTTGGTACTCTTTCAGTCTTGTCCAACTCTTTTTGACTTCACAGAATAGTAGGCCTTTCTATCCTCCACTGTCTCTTCCAGTCTGACCATTTTCAAGTTTGTTGTTTCTGTGACATCATCTATTCATCTCATCCTCTATGTGCTTTTCCTTTTACCTTCAATCTTTCCCCAAATCAGGGTCTTTTCCAATGTGTCCCATCTTCTGATTATATGGTCAAAACCAGCCTTAGATACTTATTATCTTTGTGACCTTGGGACATCACTTAGCCTCTGTGTACCTCAATTTCCACAAGTATAAAAATGGGAATAAGATTACATACCTCCCAAGGTGATTGTGAGGATCAAATGAAATAATATTTGATAAGTAAGTGCTTAGTACAGTACCTGAAATAGAGGCTCTCTATATATAAATGCTAACTATTGCTATTGTTATCATCAGCAACTTCAAAGAGGGAAGAAATTTGCATATTCTGATTGTCAGAAAATACTATTTTCTACAGAATGGAGTTACTCATTTTGTAATAATCAAGTCCCATATACCAAAAAATGAATGACCTGAAAAGAAAAGGGTATTCATGCACAAAAGGGAGGAATGGAGGATGGGTAGCCTTAGTGTAGACTTTTATTCATGAAATATTAAAGGAACCCCAGGAAAATCCCCAATAGACTGGAAATGCTCCACAGAAGATTCAGGGGAAATCCAAGAACAAAAGCTGCAGGGGCAACTGGGATATAGATGAGTGAAGATCTACACACAGGGCACTGAGTCAACCAAGCCATCCAAGGTCACATCACAATGGGTTTCAGGAAAGATTCAAACTCTAGGAAGGAGTCAAGTAAGCAACAAACATTACTACTACCAGGAGCTGTGTAAGATACCAGGGAAGGAGGAAAGCAAAGAGTACCCAGGCTCCAAGAGCTCCCAATATGTCTGGTCAGACCACATAGACCCAGATGAACAAATTCAAACCACTATTTCATAGGGTCTTTTTTCTCAGAAAGAGAAGCAGAATACACAAGTGAAGGGTGAGGGGATACAGAAAAAGATCCACATGATTTATCCATATATCAGTTTTGTCATCCAAATAGACTGTGCTTTGAAGGTGGGTACTACATCTTACACAAGACTCTTGATCTTTATATCTCCCACAATGATTAGAACATTCTTAGCCACATAGTGCTAGTCAGCATTCTATTTATTCTTAATTCTAGATGAAGCTGTTCACTTGAGCAAAAAAATAGTATGTGGGGGGCTGTGACAGAAGAGAGTATAAGGGCAGGACAGGGCAGGGCTTAGGACCTCTAAAGGACAAGAAGCTTAATGTTAGCAAATCCAAAGAAAAAAGCAAACTAAGTGGTCTTAGTGGTCTTAACACTGGGACAATGTATATCTTACTCTCCTATACCCAGATCAGATCGCATCTTAAAGAAGGACTAAGTTGGAATATATTCAAGAGTTAGCTAGAATGAGGAGAGGACTGTCAACTGTGTCTCAGATAATGATGGATTGGAAAAGGTTTTTCAGCCTAGAAAAGATGAGGAGGATGAGACCTGAGAGGGGACAGCAAGTAACTGAAGGCTTCTCAAGTGGAGGTCTAGTGGCTAGAACTAGGGACAATAATAGGTGGATATTTTCAGAAATTAGATGTCAACTCATTACTGAAGGGAAATGCTGTTCAGTCTTTTCAGTTATACTTGACTTTGTGAAGCTCCATTTGAAATTTTTTTGGCTAAGACACTGTAATACACTATTTTCTTCAATAGCTTATAGATGAGGAACTGAGGCAAATAGAATTAAGTGACTTGTCCAGGGTCACAAAGAGTCTGAGATTGGATCTGAGCTCAGAAAACACAGTCTTTCTAACATGCTATTCACTTTCACCCTAGCTATAGAGGGAAAGAAGGGACCCAAACATCAAAAAGAAAAGAAAATGTAACAAAAAGCAACAATGCCTAATATAATTATAATTATAATTATAATTAATTGTTCCATGGAATGAGCCTTCATGGGTAAGAAGAGAAGCTCCCCTCCCTGTATATTTTAAGCAGAGGCATAATGTCTGGAATTTCATAGCTATCTGATGACAGGCACTGGAACATGGCCCTGACCCCCTTCTATCTCAAGCTTGCTGGGATTCTTGCTGATTTCCTAATTCTCAATTCATGGAATGCTGTGACTTGAGATCCCCTTATTCAAACCTCTGTACTATATGAGCTCCTCTATTAAGGATAATAATTACTAGTATTGAAATAAACCTCAGGGAAACTTTAACATGAGTTTGCTAGCCCCATCTGTTTCTCCCCCAGAAAACACAATGGAATATTAAGGGGCAGAAGCTGAGTCATTTTGCCTTCTTGGCTATGTCTCAATTTGGGCAGTTTCCATTTTGATTAAAGGAATCACCTATGAGTCTATTTCCACTGTTGAGTGAGTGGATGTCTTTGACTCTTCTCTAGCAGGATGATCAATGCTGTCTGGTACATTGTATTCTTCATGAGGTCTCAATTATACACAAGATCCTGGAAGGGGTGTGAGAGCAGTAGATGAGCTATATCCCTATGTAAATGACTCCAATTTGGGGTTTATGATATTGAGGAGTTATTTTTTCCTACTGAGGTGGGTAACAGAAGGAGACAGAGTGGGTATATCTGGCTAGGGACCTCATCATCCTTCTCTTATCCTATGTACTATCAAGGAAGACAAGGTCACTAGTCAGACTCACAGGTTTCTAGAGCAGGAGGGGACTTTAGAAATCATAAATTACATTTTCAATCTGGAAGTTCCCTATTTTTACATAGGGAAACTGGGGTACATGTGACTTAAGGTTACAAACATAAGCATTGGAGACCAAGCTGAGAAAAAGGCAAAAGATCATTCATTCCAATCACCTCATTTTGGGGTTTGTTTGGTTTTTTGAAAGGCAATAGTGTTGTGACTTGTACAAGGTCACACAGTAAGTATTAAGTGTCTGATTTGAACCCAAGTCTTTCTGACTCCATGGTCAATACTCTACTGCATCACCTAGCTAGCTGCCCCCCTAATCACTTCATTTTACAAAAGAAGATACTGAAGCCCTAAGAGGGAAGTGACTTGTCCAGCATCACAAAGTAAGAAGTGACAGAACCAGCATTGAACTCCATAATCATCTCCTCCCTTCCTGTTCAGAAGGGAAGGAGATGAGGGAGGGGGCATCTGGTTTTTATGCTCAAGCATTTGAAAAATAACACATTCATTTTCATCTCCTCCCCTCTGGTTGGCAAGAGTGTATGCATACATACATGCATAAATGAGTATGTTTATATGCATTGTGCATTTTTTTGAATGTACTCTATAGCAGTACACTGTGTATATGCATTTGCATGTTTGTCAATTAATTGCTCATATGTTCCTATGTGTGCTTACTCCATATTCATATGTGTGTTCCTAAAAACATTTATACTTGCATGTATTAGATCTCACCATTTCACATCTTTAGTTTATGAGCCACTCTTCCATTTGTATTCTTTTTTGATTGGTGGTAGAGAAATAAAGGGCTAGTTTTTTTTTAAAAAAATCAATAATATTGATGAAGGGGGAAACAAAAAATAAGCCAGGAAGTCTTCAGGAAGGAAGGATCATTGAATCTTACAGTTACATAACAATACCTCTGGTGTAGCCAAAGGAGACCAAGAATGAAACATTAGAATAGTCTTCTATTTGATAACTATTTGTAGATAAAAGAATAGGATAGATATTAGTCTACTTTCCAAGAAAAGGTTTTATGGACTACTATGTCTATCTATTAAGTAAATTCTTAATTTTGAAAATGAATTGGAAACAATAGGTTGGTATGTGCGTGTGTGTGTGTGTGTGTGTGTGTGTGTGTGTGTGTGTGTGTGTATGTGTTTAGGACAGAACTGTTCTACAAATTCCTCAGGTCCAATGGCACATAGATGGTATTCTTGAATTGTGGGTTTCTTGGTCCTATTCCCAATAATGAGAACACTCTGTAAAGTCTCTCCACATTTATAACAATTACCTTGTCTTTGCCAGAGTGAAGGGTGACACAGCAATTTGTCTTTGGTAGTGTCATGGTTAATTAAGAGAATTCTGAAGCTGCAATGAGGATGCCATCCTTTAACATCTGAAGACTTTTGAAGATCCCAAAGCCGGGTTTCAATAGACATTTTCATTTCAAAATTTTTGTTCAAAAAACAAAAAGAAATATAAAGCTACTCTGCCCCATAGTACATAGCTTGAATTTCAATAGTCTCATTCAACACAAGGTCCCCAAGGTAAAATATTGAAGAAGAAGCCCATAAAGAATGGGCTCTGGGGAGCTTGGCACCTGTCAAGAACTCACTGCAAGGAGATAGTAGATCCATTTTGTGGAATTTGAGGCTACCATGTAGTGATCAAGCAATAGCATTTCCTTTGGTGGGCTCCCCTACAGTCTCCCCTTCTGAACTATCAGAGGGATGATCATCACATAATAAGTGGCATTATTGCACAATTTTCAAAAATTTATCTCCTCCCTGTTCCCCTGGATGTGCATTTCAAAAGAAAGCAACTAGGTTCAATGCTTGGGCTCTACAACTAAATTGTTAGGACTGTGGGCAAGTCACTTATCCCTATTTGCCTCTGTTTCCTCATCTGTTAAAGGAGCTAGAAGAAAATGACAAGTCACTGCTGGATCTTTGTCAAGAAAACCCCATATGGACACAGCTGAAATGAAGCAACAGGAACAACTCTTACTGTATGATTCTTTCTTTATCTGGATTTTAGTTTCCTTCCCCATAAAAAAAAGAGCACTCTGGGTCAGATGACCTCCAAGGACTGAAGTTTGAATATTCTTGATTACCTTCCCAGAGCTGCCCCCTCTGGGATAGGCCCTTATTAGTCACTGTTAATCTGCAAATCATAATGAGGTCTAATTTAGTGCAAATGAATTCCACTGAAGTGATAGCATTATTTGAATTTATAACTTTAAATAGTATGGATTCAAATACCTAGAACTACTTCAGGGGATTCATTATTCAAACAAACAGGACCTGTCCATGACTGAAAATGTGGTTAAGGAATAGATGAAGGACAGGGCACATCTCATGAAGTCAAGGCTAGACACAATCTTTGTCAATTAAATATAAACAAACTTAACTGTATATCACTTAAAAACAGAAACACTATCTCCTGCCTTTATAATCACAGATGAAAGAAATAATTCAGGCAGAAAAACTACATGATGGTAGTAGAGGGATGGGTGCAAGAAATATGAAAGTGAAATCAAAAAAGTTTTAGCAACTGATTGATAGGCTATGGGAAGAAGGAAGAGTTAAGGATGAAAACTGGGCACCCAGAAGGAGGAAATAAAAAAAATTGTTCTAGAAGCATGGAATGCTTTTTTGAACTTTGACTTTTGGTATTATTGAGAAATTTGGTATTTGGGAGAATTTCTATACATGATATTGAGAAATCTTCAGATTTGCACAATGTGACTTTATTAATTGATGAGGCTCAGGTCACTTGAAATAAACTCCACTATTGCAGAAGACTCATAGGTCTCTTGCTTAGGCTCTATGTGACATTTTGTTTCCTAGGCCAAATATCAAAAAATGATTCCCTTCCATGACTAACAAACTGGTTGGATTTCTAAATAATAATGGGGGAAAATGTGGAAGTCTCTTTGAACAATGAATTCATTGGTACAGAAGACTGAAAACCATTTGTCAATGGATTATGGTCAAGGATTTGAACAAACAGTTTTTAAATGAGAAATCACAAACTATTACAACCATATGAATGTTTATTCCAAATTATTCTTAATAAGAGAAATGTGGATCAAAACATTAATGTTTCACCTTAACAACAACAAGCAGGCACAGATGGAAAAATGATAGGAATAGCAATGTCAGAGGGACTGTAGAAAGTCAGGCACAATGTTGGCAGAGCCATGAAATGGTTGGATTATTTTGAAAAACAACATATAAAACTTAAAAAGTAATATAAATGTCTGCCCCTGATAGAAACATAACCAAGAAGTTCAAAGAATGAAAGGAAGGTCCCGTAAAGAGGAAAATAGCCATTACAGCTTTTTGTGGTAATAATGAACAGGAAGCAAAATGGAACCTAGTGCTTCAACAATGGCTCAGTCAACTGTGATACATGAATGGAATGCAATAATACTCCACCATGAAGAAATGATTACAAAATTAAGTAAGTCATTAAAAGAATATAATAGCCATAAAAACAAAGACATTAATGATAAAGAGGATATTAAATTTTGTTTCTATTTAGAGTTATTGTATCTATCTAGTTATCCTATCTGTTCCATCTCTCCTCTCTCTCTCTCTCTCTCTCTCTCTCTCTCTCTCTCTCTCTCTCTCTCTCTCTCTCCCAGATCAGGATACCAACTTCATTCTTCTAGACTAAATGGAAATGAAGCTTGGATTGCTTCTGACCCCCTGATCCTGGGAAGACTTGGCAAGCAGACACAAATCCCCGGAAGTAAAGCCTGTAATTTGATGAGTGAGCTTTTTTCCCCTGCTGTATTTCTCAAACATTGACCAGCCATCCAGTCATACACCCACAGACATTTTATAAAGGTATTACATATTTATGATCCAGCACAAAGACCCTCTAAAAGCATCTGTGTTTAACTAAATCATGTCAATGACAGCGAGAAGCCTGTAGGGCAATTTAGCCTCCTAGGGAAAGTGTGTTTACACATCACTTGTGATACAGTGGCTTTCAAACAGTCACAGCCCATTCTCTCTCCCACCTCAGCCCTGCCCCCACCTTCCCCTCCCCCTGAAAGGAAAGGCAAATATTAAATACTTTGGATATCTTTTAGGATTCTGTCATAAAATATGAACATGTGGGAGTTAAAAAGATTTCCCACAGGGCCCTGAATTATTATTATTATTATTATTATTATTCCTCAAATTTGAACCAAATTGGTGTGATTCTTATCATAGAATTATATATTTAAAACCAGAAGGAACCTTAGAAGTCAACTAGTCTAGAGACAATATTTTACAGAAAAGCTAACTGAAGCAGAGACGTGAAGTGACTTGTCTAAGGTCACAAAAGTGGCAGCGTCAAGCTTCAAGGCCATGTCTTCTGATACCAAATCCACATAATCACCTTTAAAGCAGGGATACTCAACCTTTCTTTTCTGGTTCCGTGTGTGTGATTGTGCGTGCCTTTGGCACACCAATGGAGCCTATTTAAAATATGCTCACTACAAAGTTTATAAAGGAAACTCATTCTCTTGAAATAAATGCTTTTTCCCATATTCAAATTCATGAATCCCTGGGAAGTCTGTGGATCAAGTTGATCACCCCTGTTCTATAAACAGAACTAATAATGTACTAATCATCCCAACCAAAACCCTTATGCAAAACCTGAAAAAAAGAATTAGAGATGAACCTAGGAGTCAAATTCTTGTCCATAACAAACTGATTTTTTAAAAAAATGATAAGAAAAAAAGGTTTGCAATAACACTGTGAACTACCCTGTTCAGAGACTGGCTTCTGTGGTTTTCTTGAAGTAGTTTAAATGTTTTGTGAACTCCCATTTCCATGTCAAGGAGAAGATCAAATTTTTCCAAGCTTTCCTGGTCAAAGTCTATTCAAGTATTCAATTCTATCTCCCAGAAGTTGAAGTTTTTAAAAAACAACAAAACACTCCATGTCCAGCAACAGATAGCCAGGAGACTAGAAAGAATCCAGAGCCAATGGATTGTTATTGTGACTGGATTTATTTGTTTTTTCGCTTTTATTAAAATGTAGATAGTTTGGGTTGTTGGTCAGATATGGGATGATGTTCCCAAGCATACACATTTGTTTGTTTAAGTTTGTTGGGATTATTATGAGGATGAACAAAAATCATTTTGATACTTCCAGATTCTATGCTTCTCTCAGTGATGGCATTCTGTTCATTGACGCAGATTGTAGTCCAGCCACACCCTGGTGACTCTTATGTTCCTGGTTTGTTACAGTCAGAAAACGCCAGGGGGTCAGACCTTAGCATGTGGCCAGGGTTTTGATCAGTAACAAAAAAAAGAGGGGAGGAAGGAAGGAAGAAAGGGAGAAAAGGAAGGGGGGGAGAAAAAAAAGAATCAGAGAGAGAGGAGGGGGGAGGAGGGAGGAAGGAAGGAAGGAAGGAAGGAAGGAAGGAAGGAAGGAAGGAAGGAAGGAAGGAAGGAAGGAAGGAAGGAAGGAAGGAAGGAAGGAAGGAAGGAAGGAAGGAAGGAAGGAAGGAAGGAAGGAAGAAGGAGGGAAGGAAAGAAAAAAAGAAAGTTCTGTCACACAATAGATAGAACAGGACCTGGAGTTAGGAACACTCCTTCAATCTCAGACATTTACTAGTTGTGTAGTTGTGTGTGACCCAGAGAAAGTCACTTAGGAACAGCTAGGTAGCACAGTAGATAGAGCACTGGCTCTGGAGTCAGGAGTACCTGAGTTCAAATCAGGCCTCAGACACTTAATGATTACCTAGCTGTGTGGCCTTGGACAAGCCACTTAACCCCCATTACCTAGCAAAAAAAAAACCTTAAAAAAAAAAGAAAGTCACAACCCTGTTTGCATCATTTCTTCTTCTGTAAAATGAGTAGAAGAAGGAAATGACCAACCACTCCAGGTTCTTTGCCAAGAACATCCCTAAATGAGTCTTAAGGAGTCAGAATGACTGAAATGACTGATGCAAAATGAAAAACACTGTCTCTTCAACTCCATCCCTTACAGTTGGAGTAGAAACCATATTGATAGGCTTACCAATTGCCCCTTCTTCTCCCCATAACCTTTTATTTCTTAAAATTTTTATTTACTTAAGACAGTGGGATTAAGTGACTTGCCCAAAGTCACACAGCTAGGTAATCATTAAGTGCCTGAGTCTGGATTTGAACTCAGGTCCTCCTGATGGGAGAGCCGGTATTCTATCTACTGTGCCACCTAGCTGTGCCCCACCTCATAACCTTTTAAATTAAAATGAAACTGTTTGATGAGAGGCACCCAAGAATTAGCTGAGCCACTGAGTCAAAGCAATACTCTTCAAATTTAATAAACAATTTTTGGGGCAGCTAAGTGGCGAGCACTGGCCCTGGAATCAGGAGGACCTGAGTTCAATTCTGGCCTCAGACACTTAATAATTGCCTAGCTGTATGACCTTGGACAAGTCACAACCCCATTGCCTTAAATAAATTTTTAAAAAAGGAAAATAATAATAAATTCTTAAACAAATGAGCAACTTATGTATTTGGGGATGGACTGACTTGATGACTACCAATTCCCCTTTCCAGAATTAGATAGGATACTAAGATCATATGAAATTCAGCTGTGTGTTTCCCAAAGCTGATTTAAAAGACAATATTTTCACTCTCTTCCTATTTTCCCACACTGAAATTCAATCTGTAATATCCTAAATTCAATTTAAAAAAATCCACCAAACATTTCAAGTCTCTATGACAATGCCACTCAATGAACTAGGTGCTTGAGATACCAGGAGAATGATGGATAGGTTCTCAAGAACCTTCAATTCATGCTATGTGACCTCACTCTGGCCATGTAGAAACTAAGACAACTCCATACTGTCACCTCTTGTGATGAAAACCAAAGTTTGTTAAGTTTTGGTTTGGGGGGGTTTCATTCTTTGTCGGCGATGCAGAGGCAATGTGACATATTGGAGAGATGGCTAACATTGGACTCTGGGTTCAGTTCCAAAATCAGATACTGACTGGGTGACTTTGGACAAGTGCCTTCCACTATAGACCCCTTAGGATTTAACTTGCAGGGTGCTATGTCAGAAATATGACCTTAGGAACTGTTTTGAATCCTGACTATTCTTTACTTCCTGTGGGTCACATTCTCTCTTTCCTTAATCACTGACAGCTATCAAATACAAAGATTAAAATAGATGATTCTCTGATCTGCTAAGTTAGACAGATAGGATGTCTCTTAATAGTGGGAGTTCACATATATTCACCTGTCCAGGTCCCCATACTGAAGAAATAAGATTATGGGAGTGTTTGAATAAAAAATTGCATAAAATAGATTTGTTGCCTAACTGAGGATCACAAAGAGAACAAGCAGGGCCAACAAGCGCAGTAAAGCAATTTCTTATTTTTTTTAAATTTCTCATCCAAAGCTAAATGAAGGATAGTGTCTTCCTAGCACTTGGAAATTCTGCACATTTCCAGCAAATTAAAAAGCTTTGACTGCGAAGAATTGAATAGGTCCCGAAATCAAGCCAAAACTGCAATGCTCATTGGTTTTCTGCCCAATTGGGTTTTTTAATTTCAAATCTGCAATGGAAGTCTCTTCCAGAGCTTACTTACTCTTGGCCTTACCTACAAGGCCCCACCAAGGCTTGGGAGTGGTAAGATACCCAATACTGGGTGCCAGATGGGCTTCCCAGAGTCAAAAGGATATGAGGCAACAATATGAAATCACATGCTATTTGTGACTGACACCATTTCTAGCAGGGAAAATAGGATTAGCTATGGCCATCAGGAAATGTTGCTAGTTGTATGTCTTGAAAATGAATGTTTCAGTATCTGAGATCCATACCCTTTCCCTCAACCCATCTATAGACAGTGGAGGAGCCAGTTGTCAAAATGTTTTCTTCTGATAATGCTTTGTTTTGACTAGTGATAGAAGAATACCAAGACTCTAGGGTGAGTCAGGGCCACATAGAGGCAAAAGCCCTTTGGAGGCTTTAGACAATCAGAGGCAGAAAAACATCAAACATCTGTTTTTCATCTTGGTTACCATTCATCCCTAGCTCTACAATAGGACAAGTGGGTGACAGAAGCTCTGACTATTGACTTCAGTTAGGTAAGTGCACCAAGTATGAGCTGGGCACTAGTGATGCAATGAAAATAAGTGCTCATTGGGAAAGAGATATAATAAAAAAAAAACATTTAGCAAGAGCAAAAGAGTATCAATAGGGTGATCAGAAAAGGTTTTCTAAAGATGGTGGCCCCAGGACTGAGCTTTGCAGAGACAGATTTTGAGAGCTAGATCCAAGGGAAAAAGGCATTTCAGGCACAGGAAACCTCATGGCAACTCAGGAGAGAGGGTCTCATCTGGGAAATTCTTAAAAGGACACTGGTAAGATATTTGACTTCTCAAGACCTCATTTCTTCCTTTGTAAAATATTAGCATGGTAATTAATGCTTAATGCTGATTTTTATAAAATGCTTTTAAAGTTTGCAAAATGTTCCTCTAACCAATATCTAATTTGATCCTCTTGACAATCCTAGGAAGTAGGTGTTAACATTATCTCTATTTTATAGATGAATAAACTGAGGCAGACAGAGGTGAAGTGACTTGCCCAAAGTTCCACACTTAGTCAAAGGAAAGATTTTAACTTAGCTCTTTAAGACCCATGCTTCCTTCAGTCCCACCAGCTTCAGGAACTATAATTAAATATATGTGTGCTCCTGGGGTCAGCTGCTACCAAACTCACAGGAATTGTGTGACTTTCATCCCAGACTTGATCTGTAACCACTTGTGGTTGTACCCCTGTTCTATAACCAAATAGAGTCGAACCAGCATGTCCCAGTTCTGCTATTTGGTAACTTTGGGACCTTTGGCACATCACTTACTTTACATATAAAACCTTAAATTCTTATCAAATTCCATTATTATCTTAATTCTTTTAGGAAATCAGTTACATCTTCTAATATTATATTATCACTCTCTTGCAGTTTGAGGTCTTCTATATATTTACCTTCAATAAATGTCTTTACAGCACTGAGAAAAATATTGAGCACAAGGTATCAAGAGCAAATAATGAAAAAATGGTGATTGTGAATTAGAAGACCTGAGCAGGTCAACTATGTAGTCTGTGTGATCCTGAACAAGTGACTTGACATCGCTGAACCTTTCTTTAAGAAGAGGGTCAACTTTTCTTTTCCATCCAGTGTTTCTGTACTCCCTCACAATGGCACTACAATATTAACTATTCACTGTTCCCAAGCATAGTATTCAAAACCTAGGGACATAAACTTCTAGAAAAAAGCTGCCTACTCTTCGCTAATGCACTTCTCAGGCCTCGGGAAGATTTTGCATACCTTAACTACTGCTTTCTCTTAATTGGTCTATGTTCTCAGGCTTCATTCTTTTTGCCTGCTCTGTAGCATCTGATATCTTTAAACCCCCTCTTCTTCTATATACACTTTTCTGGAGTTTTTATGAGTGTGACCACTCCTGTAACTTTTTTTTTAGGTTTTGCAAGGCAAATGGGGTTAAGTGGCTTGCCCAAGGCCACACAGCTAGGTAATTAAAAAAAAATAAATCAAAAAAAAGATATATTGGGAACTTGGCATAGAGGGTAGAGTTTTGTCCCTGAAACCATGGAAGACCTAGGATCACATCCTGCCTCCACTACTTAACTGATTTTTATAAAACTTTGAGCAAGTCACTTTATTCTCTGTGCCTCAGTTTCTTTATCTATAAAATGGTGATAATCTTATCATTTTTATAGGGATTATAAGGATCAAGGTCTTTGTAAATGACATGAGATAAAGAAAATTCAGTGATGCTCACTGTTCTTATTAGTGGTTTCTAAGAATAATCAATTGCATTCCTACAACCTTCTTGCCAAGTTTCGGTTGCAAGTCCCATCTTGTACTAGTCTCACTACTCAACAAGGTTATCCTCCTTCATGGAGAAAAGAAAACCTGGAATATTTTGTCTAGCTTCCAGAATGGTAGATAAAAAGATCATTTTCCCTAGGAAATTCTATTATTCCCATGTCACTTCTCATCCTCACAATCAAAATTCTGCTCTAAGAGAAAAGCAACTGATGGCAATTAATCAAATCAATAATCAACTAATCAGAACTAACCTTAATTTCCTATCTTGGAATACAGATTTTCCTTCTGTGGACAAATATTTCTCAGTTCTTAATTTTTAAAATCACCTAAAGTCCCAATTTGTCAAATGTACTTTAAGGTTCTCATTTTTTCAGATATCTAGGGATAAAGAGATCTTTGACTCAGAGGAAATCTACCCATTCCTTTCTCTGCCCATCTTATGCATTTCTTTCTCATGAAATAAATCATTGAGGCCAGAAGTTTAATATCACTGTCATAGAATCGAATTTAAAAGGATATCAATAAAATATTACTTTTTTATTTATTTAACACAATGGGATTAAGTAACTTGCCCAAGGTCCCACAGGTAGGCAATTATTAAGTGTCAGAGGCTGGATTTGAACTCAGGTTTTTCTGACTCCAGGGCCAGTGCTCCATCCACTGTGCCATCTAGCTGCCCTAAAAATATTACTAATTTGTGACAAATATTGGACCAAGGGTTAGAAAATCAGTCTTCTAATCTCAAATCCTGCTTTAGACACTTCCTAGTTGTCTGATATCAGCCTGATCATTTAACTTCCCTTAGCCTCAGTTGCCTCATCTGTAAAATGAGGGTAAAATTTGCTCCTTCCTTGCATTGTTCTCATGCAGATTAAGTGAGATAACATACATATTCTACATTTCTGTTATATTACAATAATATTTGCATAATAAAAATAAATACTATTATTAAGATTATCAATTTGGGGCTAAAATTAAATTTAGAAATTATACAACTCATTTTACAATTGAGGAAACTACAAAGCAGCAAGGCAAGAAGTGGTGCCTAAAGTCAGTGATCTGGGGTTTCAGACATGTGCCCAAGTCCAAAATCACCCTTCTTCCCACTGCCACCATCCAACTTATTTGACCATTGCTTGCCAAAATACTGTCACTTTTCTTTTATCTTCTCTGAAGCTCAAAAATCAAACTCTGCCTCCATTAGGAATGTTTGGCATGCCCTTGAATGTGAGAGGCTCTAGGAAACACCAGAGCTTATGGCTGTCTATCAACACACACTTTTCCTTATAGGCAGAAACTGGTTTTAGATGACAGAAGTGCCTGGAGGGCTTGGCTCCTTCAAGTGTCATTATAGATACATGTCATTTTTCAATATGCACAGAGATCATGTGAACTCCAGAGACATACAGAGCTGGATTACCACTAGGCAGAATGGAGTGGCAGTTTTCACTCTTGCTTTTACAAAGAGCTCATTGCTAAGGTCACTGATAATGTTTGAATTGAAGTAAATGTGGAGATTTTAGATACGAGAGAAATTTTTTAGAATGCTTTAATGTTGAGAGAGAGAGAGAGAGATGTCTATCTGAAAGAGAGATAGGGAGAGAGAGTTATTGACTGGAATCAAGCAGGGTGAAGTGACTTGCCCAAGGTCATGCAGCTAGTCTGAGAACAGATTTGAAGACAGTGCTCTATCTACTATACCACTTAGCAGTATACTAAGATGTTTCTTTAAAAAACTCTTAACAACACTTAAACAAGTAGTTATTAAGTAAAATGTAACATCACACATTAAGATTCTTTTTTTTAGGTTTTTGCAAGGCAAACAGTGTTAAGTGGCTTGCCCAAGGCCACACAGCTAGGTAGTTATTAAGTGTCTGAGACCGGATTTAAACCCAGGAACTCCTGACTCCAGGGCCGGTGCTTTATCCACTGTGCCACCTAGCCACCCCTAAGATTCATTTCATCAAGTGCCAAATATCAATCTTTCCTTCAGATCCAATCCAAAATCAAAAGCATCCCCATAAAGTATGTTCATTGCTTCATTCCCCAAATCAGGGAAGAAAAGGATCCTTTGACCCTGGTGTACTTTTTTTCAGACACTGCATACTATCTAGGTTTGTGCATTCTCTGTTCTAGGTGAATTAGCCTCCTAACTATTCTCCCAATCCTAGAATAGATTCCTTTTTCACTTCTTCCTTTAACTTCATTCAAAGCTGTCAAAACCTGTAGGAAGGTAGTGTGAGTGAGTGATAACTATGTTGGATTTGAAATTGGGGACATCGAGATCTACTAAATGCTTTTGGTACATATCTACTGGGGTAGTTAGGTGGCACAGTGGAAAGAGCACTGACTCTGGAGTCAGGGGGACCTGAGTTCAAATTCAGCTTCAGTCAGTTGATAATTAACCAGCTGTGTGATATTGGCCAAGTCACTCAACCCCATTGCCTTGCAAAAAAAACCCCATAAACAAACAAATAAATAAATGATAAATCTGTTGTATAACTATGGGCACACAAACTTTTTTAAACCTTTTATCTCATCTGTAAATGGGGGATAATGATTCCTGCAATACAAACCCTACAGATACAATCCACATTGATATACAGTGACTCACAAATTTTGGCTAACTACATAAATGTCAGTTTTAAAGAGAAAATTTTCTGGAATACTCTCCTCAATTGAATATATATGTGTGTGTGTGTGTGTGTGTGTGTGTGTGTGTGTGTGTGTGTATGTGTGTGTGTGTGTATATATATATATATATATATGTATATATATATATATATACATATATATATATATATATAAAATTCCCATAGAATGGAAATTCCTAAGGATCAGACACTACCATCCTTATTTTTGAGACTTATAGAAAGTAAGTGATTACTTAAAAAAAATTCCAGGGTAGCTAGGTGGAGCAGTGGATAAAGCACCGGCCCTGGAGTCAGGAGTACCTGGGCTCAAATCTGGTCTCAGACACTTAATAATTACCTAGCTGTGTGGCAAGCCACTTAACCCCATTTGCCTTGCAAAAAAATGAAAGAAAAAAAAGTAAGTGCTTAGTATGTATTTTAGTGAAAGGAAAGTATTTATAAAGACAATTTGGTATTGGTCACAGTAAGGAGATCACTGTGACTATAGAGGCAGGAAGAAAGAAGAAAAAATATAGAAGTGAAAGCAGAAAACCTGGCTCTCTCTCTCTCCATATGTGTGTGTGCATGTAACCTTAAACAAAAAGGTTAATTTTTTTCAGAGTCTCCATTTTCCTCTTCTGTAAAATGACAGTAGTCATATATGACATAAATGACACCAGTAATATCTCTACCTAAATAACTCAAATTAGTGTTGCAAAACTTTCCTTTGAATCTGTGCCTTCTTTTCATTGTCACAGGTAAATCATGTTGTGATGTGGCTTCCCAGAGCCCAAGAATTGGGTCAACAGAATAGATAGCAGGATGAAATACCAAGCCCAGAGTGTCAGTAGGAAGGGGTGATGCTAGGATACTATACTCTGCCATCAGCTGCCCTTCACAGAATATGCCAAGTTGATTTTTTAGTGACTCAGCACAAAATTTTTAATGCTTGTCTTTGGATTTCTGGGGCCTGGGGAAAGGAAACCTTTAGATATCAACAGCCAATAACCATTTGTTCTTATACAGATAACCATTTGCTCTTATACCCAGCACTGTTAAAACACTACAGATCAATGACTGGTATGCCAGCATCCTTAAACAGGACTGGAAGTCATGCCAGAAGGGTTCTGCTTTCTATTCAGGCACTGCCAGTTCCTCATGACTTACTGAGCCTGAGGCAGAAGCAAGGACAGCAGGAGACAGAGATGCAGCTTTCCTTCTTCCAAACAAAATCAAAAGACCAAATAGGTCAATGGAGAGAACAATGAGATGATTCAAGGCAGGAATTGTTTGTACTTCTCCAAATAGCTAACCTTACCAAAAGAAATTTCAGCCAAAAGTCAGAGGATTTAATGCTAAGAAGAAATCATTGACATCAGCTGGACCAACACCCTCATTTCATAAAGGACAACATCAAAGCCTGAGGATGAGGAAAGGGACTTCCCAAGATCATTCAAGTGGCCAAGTAGCATAGCTAGCAATTGAACTCAGATCTCTAATCTTGCAGCCCCTTTCATTACCATATGATGCAAGTTTTACTTAGTCCTAGAAAAATACATGTCACTTATATTTCAAAGCAGAGATGATACATTTAAGCCTATCTGTTCTTCAGTTCACTGGGATTTTAATTTTTTTAGCTGAAACACTCAGAAGACCTTCAGGCATTTAAGGTACATTCTCCTTTCCTCACACTCCAAAAGACATCCCCAGCCAGCTGCCTGACAAGTCTGATTCTGGCATGAAGATTTTCACTTACTGAAGGAATTGCAAACAATGAGATTTGTTTCTATCTTTCTCTGCTCAGTTCACTAAGTTAAAAAATCCCCAAGTGAAGACCCTTTCTGTGAGGCAAACCACAGCTAAAAGATGGAAGTAATCATCTTCAATATCATTCTTCATGTAACAATAAAAAATATTTCATCCATATATTTCAAAGCTATTCCAATAGTCTCTCATACTCAATTAATGCAATCTCATTGGCAATGCAGCGTCAACAAAAAAAAGAGTCCTGCCCTGGAGACCTTTCAGCACCATAGATAAGGACAGCACCATAGATAAGGACAGCACCTATCAGGACAGATCTCTCAGATTATTTTTGCAATAATTATATCGAGTATAAAAATCTAACAAAGCAAACTTTCCATCAAGATTTCAAGCAACTTCCATCTGTCCTTGCAAAATAAAGCCATTGGCTTTCCAAAATGAACATTAACTTTCCTTTTGAATCATCAGTTCTCCTATGGGAGCATACAGAGAGTAGCAGCTGTGTTGATTTTTTTGAAAGGTATTTTACTACAAGGGAGATGAACAGTTTTTAGACCTTAATGCGCTTTACCTGCACAGTAAACACATTTTTAAAAGGTCTCCATATGCCCTTATGTGACCCAAATCCTTCTGCTGGCTTATCTCACTGTCACAGATATTCTCATTTGTACATATAATATCATTCTCCTGCACACATAACCAATTCATCCTAAATTACACACAGCATGCTTATATCAAGATTTTTTTTTATTTCTTACTTTAGGAAGCAAAATTGTAAACTTATTCAAAAAGACTACAAGTCTACAGGAGTGATTTTTAAAATGAATTTTCTTGGAGTGACTAGGTGGCACAGTGGATAGAGCACCAGCCCTGGAGTCAGGAGTACCTGAATTCAAACATGACCCCAGACACTTAATAATTACCTAGCTGTGTTGGCCTTGGGCAAGTCACTTAACCCTATTGCCTTGCAAAAAAAACCTAAATAAATAAATAAAAATCTTTGGAGATTCACATAGGTTTCATTTCACTTCACATCTTCATCAATCATAAAGATACTGACAGAACTGACTTTTACCCCAATATTGAGATCCATAGCCATGGAGGATGGGAGCATGCAGAAAAGAATTGACTAGAATGAGTAGTACATATAGCTATGTTGAAAGTGAATGAGAAAAATTCCTCTTGCCCTGAACAACTGAGGCATTTGCATACTTAATTCACAAAATTTACTTGTCAACCATTTGAATGATCAATCATGGTAGGGTTATGATCTATATATTAAAATGATCTTTATTTTTGATTCACAATGTAAAATGTCTTTACTTTAAATTTTCACGAAAATGATCACCCAGTGTGCTATCATGCAGCATGTTGAACACTGGCTCTTGGATGTTTTTCCTTAGTACATTGCCACTATCTTAAAGGTAAGCAGTCATTGAATCTTTGATCAAATACAACTGTGAATGGATTGGTGCTGCCTACCAACAGTACCTTGATAACATTCAGCACCAATCACAAAGAAAACAACTAAGTTTAGTAGGGACCACTCTCATCCAGTCTCCAATTCTCTTCCCAAAGAATCAGAAAGACATGTTTGAATACATTGGATGATTTTTTTTAATTACTCTCATTGCTATAAAGATATGTGATGATTTCTTTGCCTTTTGTTATGCAAGTTACAGTCTTCTGACCCCTCTACTGACAACATGTTCATAGAAATCTTCAAAATCAAGTCAGCTTCCAAATAGAATTGAAGCACCTCCCTAAGTAACAAACATCACTATTTTACACTGACCAAAAAAAAAAGAAATAGAAATATTTTTCTAGCTCAGAATTAGTTACGAAAATTTCAGGAAGTCCTGCTCAACATTGTGGGTAAGAAAGGCTGCAGTTATCAATATCATAAAGAAATCACAGATTCACATTCTCAGGGCTCCTCACCAGCTTGCAAGGTGACTGAGCGGACAGTGGGTAGCCCAGGATCATCATGGCTCTTAAAAGGCTCTCCAGGTTTTTATCTCTAATACAGTCTGCAACTTCAGTGTATATTTGAAGAAACATTGGTGTTACAGCTGTAGCATTTAATAAGGAACTTGATCCTATTCAAAAACTCTTTGTAGACAAGATTAGAGAATATAAATCCAAGAGGCAGGCTACTAGAGGACCTGTTGATAACGGTCCAGAATGTCAACAAGATCTGGACAGGGAACTACTCAAGCTTAAGCAGATGTATGGTGAAGCAGACATGAATATATTCCCAACATTCAAATTTGATGACCCCAAATTTGAAGAGGCACCCAAACCCCAGGCTTTAAGATTAACTATGGGGTGTATTTTGCTGTTTTTATTTATTTGTCATGAATTAGTTGTATAACTAATGAATAGTAACAATAAATTTTAATTTCACTTTCAAAAAAAAGAAATCACAGATTCAAGTCTTGCTCATGATCCAAATAAGACCTAGTCTGGAAGGTACCAGAAAAATTAATTGGTTTGATTTTTTTCTGAGTGGAATCAAAACAATGTCTTCATAAATAGACCTGAGGATCCTTTAGGGTGCTTTTTCTGGGTACAAAACTCAAGAAGAGACTCTCAATAGAAAGCTACCTAGATCAGTCCCTTTATAATGCATCCATATCAATAAGATGTAGAAGCAATTGAATACAGCAATAAAATGTGCAATAAATTTAAGCACACCCACCATTGTGGTAAGTACTGCCTAACTGAAAAAAAATTAAACCTGCTCAAAAATCCAGGAAAGTGTATAGCAGAAAATAGATTGAACCAACATTTTACAACTTTACACAATATACACCACAATAAGCTCCAAAAGGATAATCTTAAAAACTTTCTTAAAAAAAGTGAAGGTCACATCACTTTTCAAGTTAAGAATGGAAGAGGTATTTTGTACATCTAAGGTTAAGGGGAAAATTCTAAACCTGAATCTAGAAACACTGCCCCTCTAATCAAATTGTTTATTTGAAACATCAATTTTAAGTAAAGTTTGACTGAGTTAAGGTTGACAGAATCAGAGCAATTTTCAAAGGAAACTGGAACTTGAAGGGGAATAAATAGGCTAGCTATTCTTTTCCAAGTTAACTGCTCTGCTAAAAACAAAACAAATCAAGTTTGCTTCAGTATCCTATTTGATATGGCTTTGGTGAATCTTTTCAGGATTGAATATTAGGAAATACAAAATATAGCCTATGTTTATTTCATATCATCAGAATCAGCAAGCATGAAGACACTGAAAAATATTTTAACACTTAAAACTTAATTCAGTTTAGCAAACATTAAATAAACAAAATGGGAAAAAAACCCATGCTAAGCAGTAAGGATGAAAAATTTTAAAGATAAAAATAATGCTTGTCCTTGGGGAGTTTATGTTTTATGGGAGAGATAAATCATGTAAATTTGAAATATATATACTAAGTCTTATATACCTATGGAAAGAGAAGTGGGGGGGCGGGACACTAACACATGAGGAAATTGAGAAAGACTTTGTGTAGGAGATGGAGAAAATTGGAGTTTTCCAAAGAAGAGAAATCAAAAGAAATTAAGGCTTCTGATTTCAGATTGAAGACATCAACTTTAAAATCAACAGTGCAACAGCATTAAAAATTCTGAGGGTTATAAACCTAACACTTTTTTCCTTCACACACACACACACACACACACAGAGAGAGAGAGAGAGAGAGAGAGAGAGAGAGAGAGAGAGAGAGAGAGATAGGACAATAAACTACAAGAATTGGTCTATAAAGACAACACAGAAAAAAAATTAGAATAATCCCCAGAGGAAATCACCCTCCCTTGTTTTAAATAACTAAATGTAGGCATTTCAGACAAATCCATGCTAGTGGAATGAGAGAGAGGAGTCAGATTTCACACAATGAATAGAGCTATAGACTAAAAGATCCATTTCAGGTCTCTGCAGCTAGGACAAAACAAGAGAAGTGTGATTTTCCCTCCATAAGCACTCAGATGTGCTTAAGGACAATGTCCATCATTCCTGCTAATGAAGAAAGGAAAAGCTCCAGTTTCAGGAGACTAAATCACTTTATTCATGAAATCCTACAGGAGAAATTCCCATTAGCCAAGGTGCCAAGGAGAAATCTATGATTTGGTTTCAAATATTAAGCATTTTGCAAAACCAAATAAAAACACCCAATAGATAAATATCATGATCCAAATGGAAAATATAATTCACTAGGAAATCTGCACAAACCTACTCTACAAAATGAAAACTACAGAATAGAAGACTGTCATCTTGGAGGGGTACACAGGATCCAAATAACTGATTGCAGTAAATTATTCCAAAAATTGTATCTATACAGATGACCCAAGTCATCAAATGTATTAGACTGATAGGAAGTAAGTGATATGGGAACTAGTCTATTAATGATTCAATATGTCAGAGAATTCCATGGCCTGAAGGCTGCACTCATATCACACAGCCTGAGCTACATTGCTGCTCCTACATTGGAACAAGAAGGCTTAGGGTCAGATAATTCTTAAATCAGAAGAAAACTGATCTAATTACAGTGTGCTACAATAATTTCCAAATAGAGCTTAAAATGATCCTGATAGATCAACAAATGAGAGATATAGATAAAAATTTATACACATATGCATATGCTCTTCTTTGTTTTCAGTCATGTTCTACTGTTTGTGACTCCCATTGGTGTTTCTTGACAAAGATACTATAGAAATTTGTTGTCTCAAAGATGAGAGAACTGAGACAAACAGGACCTAAGTGACTTGTTCAAGGTCACAGGACCAGTACTCTAACCATGGGGCTTGGTTGATCCATAATAAAATATATAGATAGATAAATATATATAGATGCAAATATTGACATGTGATACTATAAATATCTTTATATGAAGAGTTAGAGATATATACTAAACTGATATCACATCTAAACAAATATATTAAAATACTATAAAATATAAAAATATACTTTTTAACGACATATCATTTTTAATTATATGAAAGTTTTTTCAGGAAATGAAAAAAAGGGAAAATTATGGTGCAAATAACAAGGAAAATAAAAACACAAATAAATGTCCAAAAATATTGTGAATTTTTTATAAGGGAATTAGTTAAACAGAAGAAAAGCAAACTGTATTTCATTATTTCATAAAAATCTGATATCTAAGATATGTAGGGATTTGGAGATAGTGCACAGAGTGACTAGAGTTAGGAAGACTTGGGTTTAAATCTGGTCTTGGTCACTTGCTAGCTGTTTGACCCTGGGCAAATCACTTAATGTTTGCCTCAGTTTCCTCAATTCTAAAATGGGAACAATAAAAACTTATAACAGCACTATTATCAAAGAAAATAATTTTAAAGGAGTTTACATGATACCAAGCATTTCCTAAGTGTTATAGAAGGTTAGTTGTTATTGTTGTATAGATGAAAACATGTATAGAAAAACATGTGGAAAAGGTCTTAAATTATTCACAAATTCAAGTGAAAAGAACTGCAGTTTCATCTCAATATCCATTAAAAATGACAGAGATGATAGAAGACAATCGTCAGCATTGGACTTCCTGAGGGAAGACAGGGCTCTAATTCACTAATGGTAGAGTTGTAAATCAGTCCAAGCATAATAGGAAACAATTCAAATTACATGATAGTCACTAAAGCTTCAACCAAAGAACCCCCCACCATCTCCACCCTTGGGCATATACTATAAATAGGTTAAAAGCAGAGAAATATTATATATAGATGGAAATAATCATGGCATAAGGTTTTGGAATACTAAAAAAAATGTGGAAAGAATATGGGCATCAATCAATTGGATAAATTCTGAATATAATGTAATACAATTGTATCATAAGAAATGCTGAATGAGGAATTTGAGAACTATGACAAGACTTTGGGGAGCTCATGCTGAGCCAGGAGACCAATATGGAGTTGTTATGAAAATGAAAATAATGATAAAAGATAGTCAAATTCAGAGCCATTTCAATAATTGATCTTAATCTAGATGACAGGTTGTGAAATCTATTTCTCTTGCTTTGGTAGTGAGGTAGGGACTGTATATATGCAGAATCACTGACACTACTCCATTGCCATCATTGTCTTTTCCCAATTTTCAACTATGCTCCTGAAGTCATCACTGGTCTTCTCAGAGCAGCCAATGAGCAATACTCCATCTCCAAAATTGATGGATTTTTTTCTTCTAATCTCAATTCAATTGTTCTTTATGATAGCTTACCCTGATCCCCTTAGTTATTAGTCCTCACACTGCCCCCCTACCAAAAAATTTATTGTTTATTTTAATCTCCTATGTACATGCTGTTTCCTCCTTAAAAGAATAATTGAAGGGCAGTAGATAGAACACTGGCCCTGGAGTCAGGAGGACCTGAGTTCAAATCCGGCCTCAGACACTTAATTACCTAGCTGTGTGACCTTGGGCAAGTCACTTTACCCCATTGCCTTAACTAAAACTATTTTTAAAAAAGAATTCTTACACTCCATCACCCTAGCACAATGCCTTGCTCTTTGAAAATGACAAATATTTGTTGAGTGAATGAAGAAATGTTTCAGTGCTATTAAATATATTTCCTTTTGCTATTTTTCTTTGTTACAAGAGATTCAATATGATGGAAATGGTAGTCAGATGAGTGTCACCTAAAAGAAGGCATCAATTAAGCATTTGAAAAAATCAACTAGCCAGTTTAATAAACAAGGAACAGTTTGACTTTTGAGATAGCAATGATATCTGTGATTTCATTGTTGTAGAACTTCCTTAGTTCATGCAGGCTGCCCAGAACATCGAAAAAATAAGGGACTTGCCTAGGGTCAATCAGCCTGTACATTTCTGAGCTAAGACTTGAATCCATGTTTCCCTAGAGCCAAGGTAGATTCTCTGTCCATTATATCACAGTGCTTCACTAATTTTTTTTTAGGTTTTTGCAAGGCAAATGGGGTTAAGTGGCTTGCCCAAGGCCACACAGCTAGGTAATTATTAAGTGTCTGAGACCAGATTTGAACCCAGGTACTCCTGATTCCAAGGCCAGTGCTTTATCCACTATGCCACCTAGCCACCCTTCACTAATTTTTTTAATGGAGTTTACAGCAAATTAGACCTTTCATAAACATAATGTATGTGTATATAAACATAAGAAAATGTTTGTCCTTGTATGCACACATAGAAATGTACATACAAAATGCATATAGTACACTGACCTGACATTTCCATTAATTCTGTAACACATCAATTTCATATTATTTATGCTAACCCTCCTCATAAGCATCAGATTTTTTGCTAATTTCCTAATTTCTTCAGTTCCCCTGGGACCTAGCTAAGAACAATCATCCATTTCACGGTAAAAGTACCTTTACAGGAAAAATTCCACATTAAAAAGGTGAAAAATCATTGGCAATTATGGTCTTGCTTCTAACACATTTCCCAACTGGTTGCTACCTAGCAAATTTAAAATTTGAGCATCTATAATATCATTTATCCATTCCATAGAAAAATGGCAGTTACCAAATCATGGAGATATCTGCATAGCCCATCTTGGGCAATGGACAATGAGTTCAGGCTTTGAAAGAAGCAGAAATCCCACTCACTCAAGTCAAATCAAGTCAATCAGGATTTATTAGATAACTGCTATGTGGTTGGAATTGAATCAAGTACTGATCCTAACCTGGTATTTGACATTTTTCCAAACCCTGAAGGCCATTGGTCTAAGTTGATCAATCAAAAGAATGACATCTCCATACAATTATATTTCCACATGCTCAGAAGAAAGTGCAGAAAGAAATACAATTCTAGGACAGTCCTCCTCTACAATTTTGAAAAATTCTTCCATCTCTACAATGAAATATAGCATTAGAAGTCCTTGAAAGTCATCACAAAACTATGGTAATGGTCAGTCAATGGAGTGGTTGGGTACTTACAGGAAGAAGTATTGCTCCCTTCTGTTGACATTGCTAGTCTAGTGGCGTATTCTATAAAACAGAAAAAGGCAATGAGGAATTATGAGATCTGGCCAAGCAAAGTTCTCCATTACATATGTTCCATGCTTGAGAGTCCCCAGGAAAAGAAAGCAGAAAAGTAAAAAGTCAATGGAAAATCAATAAAAAATAGTGCTTAGCTGAATGTCATAAGGGACAGTAGATGCAGCTTAGACTTAAAAGAGGTTTCAGCAGAGATGTGAAGGCAGGCCCCTAACTCCCAAGTTGCTCTCAATATCTATGGAAACTCTAGTTTCCATCACAGAGAAGCTTTGAATACCCACTTAACAGGATACTTATATGTAGAACTTACTAGCAGGGGGATATTCTTTGATTCTGCTAATGGTCAGGATTGATAAAGATCTAGGGAGGGATGCTGGGAGAACTGGGAAAAAATGTTCACTTTATTCTGCCATCTTGAATCTACAACTGGAATTGATAAAGACCTAATAAAATTCAGTGACACTGGTCTCCACAATATTTCTTGTATAAGATATTATCTCCCAATTCTGACCATTTCTTCCTGGCTGTCCCCATTGCCCAAAATGCTCTCCTCATCCTCTGCCTCTTGTGTTTTCCATACCTCTCTCAAGACCCAGCAAAAAAACCCACCTTCTATACAGGAAGCTCTTCCCAACCCCTTTTCATTCTAGGATCTTCTCCCTGTTTTATCTTGTATTCTGTCTCTCCATTTTATTTTTTTATTTAACTTGTCTGGACACAGTTGTTTGAATTTTGCCTTGCCCATCACTGAGTTCCACAAGAGCAGGGCCTGTCTTTTACCTTTCTTTGCTTAGCTCATATCTGGCACATAAAGGGTCTTGATAAATGTTTACTAACTGAATAATTGAGCCTGAACAAGCATGAGATCCACAAAAAGGAGTCAAGAAGAATGAAGGCCAATGTAACCCATAAGAAGAGGAAAAGGTTTAATCAATGGGTACATGAGGATATACCATGCTGTAGCAGAAATTTTAAGTCAAATGGAAGTCAGTGAAAGTCAATAAGACTGGAGTTCAAACCTCACTCCATGACTTATTTCAGGTCTCCTGCTTCATTTTGTCAACTATGAAATGATGAACTAGGCTAAATGGCCTTTGAGTTCCCTTTCAGTTCTTGATATATAAACTGGTGATTCCCATGCAAAGAATTCATTGAAAAGATGAAGACAGCCAAGCTGAGTGGTCAGCAACTTGACAATGGGAGAAAGCAGAAGGAGAGAAAAAAAGAAAATGGAGAAAAGGAAAAAGGAAGAGGGAGGAGACATGGAGAAAGGAAAAAAGAGAAAGAGATGGAAAGAAGTCAAGAAAGAAGAAAGAGTGGGTGGACACACAGGAAAGAGAAAAGAAGAGATTGATAGAGAGAACAAGGAAAGGAGAAAAAAGAAAAAGGAGAGATACTTGGGAGAAAAGAAGTTAAAAGAGTGAGAGGGGAGTAGAAGGCACAAAGGAGGAGAAAAAGATGGAAGGAAAACAGAGGAGAGAGAGGAGAAAACAAAGTAGAAAGTGAAAAAGGGAAGGAGAAATAAAGAATGGACAGAATTAGAAAGAAAAAGGGAATAGAAAAGCAAAATGGGGATATGAGGGGATAAAATGAAGGGGAAAAGAGAAAGGGATCAAAGAGGAAAACAATGAAGAAAACTGGACAGAATTAAGGGGAGAAAAAGGAGATGAGAGAGTAATATGAACTTGGAAAAAGTTAAGGATAACCCAGAAGGATTTGGAGTAAGAATATCCATTAATATTAATATTAATATTAATATTAATAGGAGACTTGAAAAGCCCAAAACTCTCATTTAAAATATAGGAAAAAAAGAGACTTAGAGATAGAGGGAGGCTTGCCCAGTATCATATAAGGTATTGGTATGAGATGAATCCCCATCTTCAGACCTCAAATTCAATACTCATACTATTGAATCAGGCTGCTTCCAGTTATTACATGCTTCTTATAAAAAAAAAGGCTACAAAGAAATAGATGGACCTGAAATAGTCAAGTCCTTTTCCATCTTTGAGTCTCAGTTTCCCTGTCTTTAAACAAGAGGGTCACATGTTCCTGTCAAAGATGTAGATTCACAATGCAGGAACACATGACATGAGCAATATGGAAAATATTCCCCCTTGACTATATTTCTTACAAGGGTTTTGTTTGTCTTTTAAAATGATGAAGGACAACACAGAGGAATTGTTTTATTTAAGAAAAATAAATCTAAAGAAAAAAATAAAATCAAGCAGACTATCCAGAAAGTCTCTAAGGTAGCTTCTAGCCTTAGTCATTTAATCACAAGTCTACAAAAATAATAATATCACGGAACCTGGAATGTACTGAATGGCTGAGAAAGGAAAGGAACAGCTAGAATGAAATAACTTCTGGGAGTGGCTGCAAGAGATGGGAAAAACAATTCCCAGATATGATATATAATCCATGGGCAATAGCTACATGTGTGGATTTGTTGGTTAACAATGTGGTAGCTAAAGTTGTGGAGGCTCATCCTTTTTCCTTGGTCATTTAACTCCCCATTATTAGATGATTCATATTATCAGGCAGTAGAAGGAGGAAAAGTGATCAATAATAATATCCTGTCAGACTCTTAATTTTTAAAAAGTTTATTGGTATAGTTTACTTTTACAGCATATTTGTTTTCAAATTTTCAGCTTCCCCACCTCTATACCAAAGGTCAATTCTTCTAACTAATAAAACAAAAGAGAACAAGGAAAGTGGTTCAGAAAAAATAGCCAAAACATCATGGAGACTGATACTATAACCATTGATCCACATGGATTGTTACCACTATAGAGGATGGGAGGTACCTGGATTCTCTCATTTCTTCTCTGAAGGCAAATATGTCTTTAAAATAATACAGCAGTCAGTTTCTAGTTTTGTTTCTTTTTATTGTTCTTTTAATTCATATTTTTGAAGTCATTTCGTAGATTATTTTCCTGATTCTTCTTATTTTCTAAAATTTCATAGACTGTTTCATGATTCTCTGGATTTTTCATTTTTTTGTAGCACATTAATATTTCATTACTTTCTTGTAATGAATTTGTTTAGTTTAAGTGAGGAGCACCTACTTTGATTCTGATTATCTCTGCCATCATAGCAAGATGTATATGGCACCTTAATTTATTTTTGTCATTAATGTTCTGGGGGTATATATCTAGTAGGGGAATTTCTGGGTCAAAGGATAGGTATTTTTTATTCATGTTAATGATCTTATCTATTTTGTCCTACTGATATACTTTTTAATTGTTTTTTGAATTTTACAGTTTCCCCCCCATCTTGCTTCCCTGTCCCCTCCTCCCAGAGAAAGCAATCTGATAGTCTGTACATTGTTTCCATACCTATACATTGATCAAAACTGAAAGTTTTGTGGGCAGCTAGGTGGCACAGTGGTTAGAGCACTGGCCCTGGAGTCAGGAGGATCTGAGTTCAAATCTGACCTGTGTGACCTTGGGCAAGTCCAAGATCCATTGCCTTGCAAAAAAAAAAAACTGAATGTGTTAAGAAAGAAACACTGATATATTTTTGTCTTTTCTTTACTCAAACTCTTTCCATATATTTTGGACAATTATTACTTCACAGTATAATTTGAAGTTTGGAAATGCTATCTATACCCCCTTCATTACTACTTTCCCTCCCACTATTGTCTTGAGATTCTACAGCTTTTCTTTGTTCAAATATTTGATAATTCTACTGATAAAGGACTGAATCTGTAAATTAATCTTAATCAGATTATCAGTTTCATTATTGTGATCCAGATATAAGCAATGAGTATCTTTTCAATTATTTAAATTCATACTTAACTTTTTAAAGAGTATTTTGTAATTCTCTTTATGAATCAAGTGTGTAATTGAAGACTGACTTTCAGATAGTTTGGTAACTTAAGTATTTTGATGAAACTTCCCTTCTTACTAAATACTGTATATATATTTTAATAGTATAATAAACATTGATGGTTCTATGCATTTATTTTATGTTTGGATACTTGACTGAAGCTATTAATTGTGCTAACTGATGATTTCTCTGGAGTCCTTCTAAATAAATCATCTTATCTTTACATTAATAGTAATCTCTTCTTTCTCTTTTTTTCCTGTTTTAATTTCTTTATCCTGCTTTATTGTTATCACTGATGTTGCTAGAATTTTTTCTCCTATATTCATGGTAAAAAGTTCCTAATTAACTGCAAACCAAGTTAGCTTTGGTTTAAGCTTTGGTTTAATTTTAGCATATGAAAAATGACTCATCTTTTTAATTGGTAGGGTTTTTTAAAAAGCCAGAATGAATTTTGCATTTTTCCAAAAGTTTTTTATCTGAATTTGCTCATACAATTTCTTAGGTTGGGATTTTCTTGTCTTCCTATTAATGAACCACCCTTGTATTTCATATTTTAACTGTTGCATAATAATTTAAAAATAAAACATTTTTGGAAAAATATTCCTTAATGATATTAATCTTGTGTTCTCTTTCTCTGCTTTATCTTTTCCTGGTTTGGGTATCTGAACTATTTGTCTCACAGGAGTTCAAGGACACTTTTTGACAGCTTTGAGTGTATAACACAGATCAAAGCAAATCTGTTATTTGTTTTATCTGATATTGAATGATCATATTTCTGAAAATTTGAGGGATATTTTGCATAATAGGCAATCACTCCTTAAATATTTGGTATATTTAATTCTAAGTTTCTATATACTTTTTTTTTAGTTTTTTCAAGGCAAATGGAATTAGGTGGCTTGCCCACCTAACTGCCCCCCCCAATTTTTTTCCTTAATAGGACTTGTATCCTCCTCTGCTTTCTCATCCTCTCCTCTCCACATTTATACAATTTCCCATATTGTTAAACCCTCAAAAGTATATATCTATATACTAACTTATTTAGCAGAGGTTAGGAATTCAAATAAAGTGTTCTACCACAGTTCTCTTTTCATAAAATCCATCTTTATCCTTTAACCTATTAGGTCTTTTATTTAATCATTTGATAATCTCCAATTTCTTTTATTCTATAGATGAATTCTCATCTTTTAAAAAAATAACCTAGATATGAGAATTGATTTTATTTGCCTTTTCTTTATAAATGTATTTAACTATTTGTACTTCAGATGATTAAAGGAGTTTTAAATTGAATAATCAATGCTAATAGGTCATTCTTTTGTCAAATATCCATTGATATCATTGATCACATTTGTAGAATACATTGCCTTAAATTATTAAAGTTTGATTTTTTGCCTTTTAAAATACATTGTCTCCTGAGATTTCTTTAGAATGAAAAAAAATTTTAAATAATTTGAATTGTCTTTCCTTCATATTTAAAGAAAAAATAAAGATGTAACTGATTAAAAATGAAAATACTCCATAACTCAGAGGTTAAAGAATATTCTTTTTTTTATGATGAAATTCTGTGGATTCTCTTTATTGTTGCATTGCTGTCTTTTATTCAGAAGTACTGGATAAAGGTTTGTATTTAGGTTTGGGTTTTTTTCATTATTTCCAAACTTACATAATTCAGATTTTTTAAAAAATAATTTGTTGTGTTCTCCAGGACAAGCTATTCTAACCCAATCTCCAGATATTCTGTCTCCAAGGTATTATCTTGGCAGACATAGAATTCATGTGTTCTTTTAACATTATTTCTTTCTTCTTTGTCATTTTTTCCTCCACTGTAGTATTTATTTTGCATTCCAAGTCATTTTCTCCTCACAACTTCCATTTTTAGGAGAAATTGCCATCATGTAGTGGTATGTGTGTGTGTGCATATACATCATATACACACATGTATGTCTATGCTGATAGGTATACATATATATATACATGTATATATATATATATATATATATATATATATTATTCTGCTGTTTGTATACTTGTTTTTTCTGCATTGAGAACTGATTATTATGACAAGTCCATTTCTAACTTCTGAAAATTTTCTTTTGATCTATTTAGGGCTTCATCATTCCTTCCATAATATCTAATAAGACCACAACAGTCTCATTTTCATATATCATATATTTATATAGTATTTGCACATATTTTATTTCTTTTGGAAGCTTTTGGTTTGTTTTTTATGATCTCTTATTTGCTTGTAGAGTTCATTTTAAATCAGGATTTGTTTTTCTTGATGTGTGATCTTTCATCTTTCTCATAGATTCTCTATCATTTGACTTGTGGGATGTCTTCTCATGCTCTGGTTCCTCAATTTTCCAGCATATCACAGACTTCTAAATGCTGGAATACTGAGTCACTGCAACCTACGTGCAGTAGAAGGGAAAGAGCTAACACAAATGTACTCCTGTTCCCCAAGGAATGATCTCTACTATGTTTCCAGTCCCTCTTCCCTATGATGTCAATTGCCATACACATTCTTCCAAGTGTCTTCTAGTCTTAGTTCATTTTGTTTTCCTGAATGTGGCTGTGTAGAATGAGTGTCCATAGATTTTTATAGAGATGAATATTTCAGGTAGAATTACTGCCTCATCCTTATAATCAAATTTCATGTCCTAAACCTAGGAGCTTGCTTTACTTCATCTCCTGAATGGGCAGAATCATTTGGCTTTAGGGATACTGAAAGAGAACTCTAAATAGTTCACAAAACAATCCCAAGGCTCTTCCTTGTATGACTTTAGACTTCTTAACTTGTAGAATCTACTATAATTACCACATCTGGCCAAAAATTCCTTTCTTTTGTAGTTTTCAAGATGGAGATGTTTACCAACAGCAGCCATGGTGCTCATTGCATGTTTTTAAATGTGCATTTCATATCCATGCCAATAGGTCAGAGTTTGTCCTAGGAACCATGTCCTTGAAGGAACCCTAATAGCTATTACTAATTTTACTGTCCAAAAGTAGGGTCAAATCACAGTACTCTGCCCTCTAGAATAGTGCTGCAAATACAACAGTCTTGTGAATTCCAATACTATCTTACCAAAAATCCAGTTAGTCAAGTATGTTTGGACAGAAAGTGATGTCCTGGCAGGGAGACAAGAGGAACCAATGGCCACAACTTTAAAACTATCCATGCAAATCCTACTGCTCCTCAAATTTATTTCAAAGTTCAGGTTTTGACCAGAAACAATCAGCAAATGTGGGCAATCTTCCCCAAACTGATGCCCAAATGGGAGCCAGGTGGCAGAGCATGCTTGATGAAATTGTTAGTAGACAAGCCAAAGGAGGGGGAAGTTCTGAAGGCAGAAAACCTTTTTTAGTAGAGCTAACAGTCAGCAGATCCAGGGCATCAAGCTTGATGATAGCTGACTTTACTTACCTGATGGCATGCTTGCTCTTTCAGTAGATGCTGGCATGCTAGTTACAGTCTCTGTAAAACACAAAGGTCAACACAAAGTTATGCCACACCAACAAATACCAGTCAGAACCAGACTGGTACATATAGCAATGGGAAAAGAAAAGAAATGCCCCTGTGAAGGGAAATCCTATTCTTGAACTTCCAAAGAGAATGAAAAATACAAATAGGATGATGATTTTAGCCGGTATCTTCATTCTTGATCAGCAAGCATGAACTGAGGTTATTTAACATTAGCAGAAATAATAAACCATTTCCATCAGAGAGCATATATGTGACCCAGAGGGAGGCAGCTCCTTAAGAAGACATATATCAATGTAACCATTGGAATAATCAAGAAAGGTAGCAAACTACTGCTGACAGAAGTTCTCATTGTGTATAGTTGGAGAAGTGAAGCCTCTCAAGGAAGAAAGCCATTTTCATGGTGGGATCATTGAAAAGCAAATCAATTTCTAGCAGTTTGAGCTTGTAGACATTTTCCCCTTATCTGTAGCATCAGCTTCAACTGATGAGTAAAATAAAAGCTTTTGTTCCATGGGTTCAGAAGTCAATGTTGATTCATATTCTTCAAGTGGTGACCCATTTTTCCTCAAGAATTCAATGAATCCATCAAAGGAGGTTTATGATGGCCAGGATGCAACCAATGAAAATAAGACCAAGATGGAAGCTTGCTGTTGTAGATGTCTTGAGAACTCCCTCAGGTAGCAAGAACTAAGAGACTTTCTGGGACAATCTAAGGTGGAATTTCTGAAGAACTTTCAAATCATTTTCTTTCTTCTCTTGGACTTTAAAGCATTTAGCATCGATAATAAATAGCAATCAAGAGAGAATAGAGGCTTTTTTGATAAAAAAAAAATCTCACCTATCCAAGCAAAGTAACCAAGTGGATTTTTGGAAAAGACAGTCCCATGGTCCATTCATCAAAGCTCTAAGAATAGAGCATGAGGATCTTACTCATGGTAGACAAAAAATGTTCTGCTGTATTTTGTCATTCAACAAATAGATGAATTGCAACTATGCCAGAAATACTAGGGAAAGGAACAAGCATTTATTAAGTACCTACTATGTGTCAGTATTTTACAAATGTTAACTTATTTGATTTACGTAACAGCTCTGAGAAGTAGGTGTTACTATTATGCCCATTTTTCAGTTAAGGAAACTGAGGAAGACAGAAGTTGTGTCTTTCCCATTTGATTCAGCTCTGTCTTCCTGATAAGTGTCTAATTCATTGTACCCACTTAGCTGTGAGATAAAAAAGATAATGTTTTTCATCATCCTCCTTTTAAGATAATCACTGGCCCTGTATCTCTCTGAGCAAATAGTTTTAGAATAAAGGAGATAATTACAGAGAAATTAGGAACAAAGAATTTCTTTAAGCTGACTCTCCCCCCCCCCAAAAAAAGACCTAAGTAACAGATTTCTGATAGCATGAATGCACATATTCCCCCCAGTAATGCAAATAACCCATCAAATCCATCCATCCTATCCCAGTTATTCTCATTAAGTTCACTAAAGGAAGTTCACCCAAAACTGTTATGGACCTCTTCACTTTTCCTTGGAATCATGAAGATGATAATGGAAAAGATACATTGGACAACATTTAGCCCTTCTTCTTAGTATGCAACTACTCTTCCTCACCATCTCCACCCCCTTGATGATACATGTCTTTGATGCACCCAACACCTGATTTTTCCAGTGTAAGTTCAATGTACAATTAGTTGCTATCTGCAGACATCCACCATTGTCCTTTAAGAGGTCTTCACCTTTGATTCTGTGAATATTTTCACATTTCATGACTCACAGAGTATCACCAGGAAGATGTATTTCTTAATACTTCCAAAGTCACTCACCAAAAAAGCATCACCTAATTCCCCTAAAGCACAAATGCAAACCCAATCCTGATCATCTCTGTAATAAAATGAGATTTCTAGTCTGCAGAGAGAATTTCATTTCAAGATTCCAAATGAAAGCCTCCAGGAAAATTCTGTCCATAACATTTCTTGGGAAAATGCAAACTCAGAAATGATCATCAGTCATGACTTGCAATTTCCTCGGTTTCCAAACAATTTTGCTAATGAAAAACTCTCATCTTGCTAATAAAGATCCTGGTGCAGAAAGTCTGCTTGAATATTATAGATTGTCTTTCCTTTTAGAAAATACATCTATCCTGCCAAAAGCAAAATTGTAAATCACTAAATCTAAGTTCCACTTACAAGAAGAAGCAAAATGGATTTGTGAACCCAGGCTTCTTGATTTTTCTTTCCTGTCAGCAACACACTGTTCTCTGAGGAATTTGGAAAATGAAATGTGTTCATATGTGCTGGGTGGCCCTTTCATTAAGCTGAATTAATGAGAAACACCATCAGCATCTGCCAGCAGTCAAGTGACTTCTGCTGAGAACACCAAGGAAGACAAGGGGAGGGACATGTCTGTTTACAGAACTTCAATAATATTGTATAAATTAATGTGGATTCTGAAAAAATACCCCAATTTGGGCACAAACCCTTTCTGAAAAGGGCATTTCTAATGATCAAAGATAAAGAGCTAATTTCAGAAGATTCTATTATGAGTTTTATATACTAAATTGACCAAGTTTTACATGATGTGTGAACCCCCAAGTTTCCAGAATTGTCCATAAAACATCCAAGAGTGATTTGGGTTCTCTATGGTTTCTGTAAACAAAGTATGCCATGGTCAATAACTTAACACAGTAATCTTTTTATTTTAATTAATATACCCCCTTTCTTAAAAATGAGCAAGTACCAAATTCACCATGCATCTCTATAGACAGCCAGAAAAAGTCAATTGAACACAAAGCCCCAATACTCTTAGCAAGAGTTTGCCTTTTCCTTTAAGAAGATAATCAATTCCATATGTTGTTTTCAATGTGAATCTGCTTGTCTCTGTTCCCTTTGTGTAATTTTTATGTTTCAATAATCCAATTTATCTCTCCCCTCCATCTCACTTCTTCCCTACTCCCAGTGGAAGAAGAGATAATTCCCATATGCAAAAATGTTTCTCATTTTAAACTTTGAGTCTATCACCTCTTTGCAGAAAGTGTAGAGATTTCATTCCTGGTCCTCTGGAGATATGGCTGGGCAGTGCATGCTTCAGCATCTTTCAACAAGTTTATATGGATTTGTTAATCCATTAATTAATCAATTACTCTCCAGGTTCTGCTCATTTCACTCTATCAATGCATTTGAGTCATCCTAGGTATCTATGAAACCAATCAGGATGATCCTTTTCAAAGGAGAACAGGAACCCAGCAACACAGAGCTACCTCTTAGACTGAAACCCACTGTTAGTTGCAGAATGAAGACTCACTGCTATACAGCTGAGGGATTTTAGAAACCTGTCAAAAAAACTGCAAATGTTCTGGGGATAAGAACCTGCAAGCACATCAACTCTTCTTTCTACTCTGTCTTTCTGGCCATGCTTCCTAGAGTTAATGAACATTTTTTTCCATGATTAATGGGAGACCTATGACCAATACAACAAAACCTCAGCAGTTATAATTACATTCCCAATTCAGTCATTATTGGGGAGTTCAGTCTGTTATCAAGATGAACCAAATCCATAGCTCTAATACAAAGATTAGTCTGATTTTATGCAAATTGAATTCCTGGACGTGATAGGATAAATCAATCATTCACTAGCAATTATTAAATGTCTACTAACTGTCAAATACTATGATAAGTTCTGAGGATTAAAAGAGTTTTTTTTTAATTTCTGCCTTTAGGAATTGACCGTCGATCAGGAGAAATAGATGTATGTATGTAAGCAACACACACATACACACACACACCAAAGAAGGGAATGCTCCAAGGATAAGAGGATTAGGTCTCATGTAGAAGTACATTTGAGACATAAAAGACTTTCTATGCAAGGCATGGAGAGGGGAGATGAAATATAAATATGAGAAGCAATTCAGATCCAAGAAAGATACAAATATGAAATAAGTATGGAAAAGTAGGTTAGCCTGGAATGTGTTTTATCCACATAGTGAGAGGGAACTTCTGTGGAGTGGAGTTCTGAGCAAGGAAAAAATTTAGTCAGTTGTGTAAAGGATAGACAAGAACAAAGAGAGATCTGACAAAAAAAGGATATAATGGGAGGCTACTACAATAGTCCAGATGAAAGGTAATGAAAGTATGAGGCAATAAGGAAGATCATTAAATGAGTTGTTGATAAATATTAAGAAATGTGCCTAAAAAGAGTCAACATAATTTCAATTATTATGCCACATTAATCCTGTTTTCTTTTTTTTATATGGTTTTTAACCTGAATAAATCAAGAAAATGTATTTAGATATAGTTTACCTAGAATTTGAGGAAGGTTATGAGAAAGTATCTCATTCTATGTTTGGATGGAGAAGGTGAAGCAATGTGAAATAGACAAAACTGCAACTAGAGAAACTCTGGATTGTTTAAATGGCAAATCTCAAAGAGAAGTCATTAAAGGTCCAATATCAATTTGGCAGGAGGTCTCCATGATAGTGCTCATGGGAGTCTATGGTTGGCTCTGCTGTTCAATGTTGTTTATCCTTGACTTAGAAAATGACATGCATAGAACACTATTATTCTATTAGAAACCAGGAGGGATGGGAATTCAGGGAAGCCTGGAGGGATTTCCATGAACTGATGCTGAGTGAGATGAGCAGAACCAGAAAAACATTGTACACCTTAACAGCAACCTGGGGATGATGATCAACCTTGATGGACTTGCTTGTTCCATCAAGTGTAATAATCAGGAACAATTTGGGGCTGTCTATGAAGGAGAATACCATCTGTATCCAGAGAAAGAACTGTGGAATTTGAACAAAGACCTTTAATTTAGAAATATCATATTGTCTGATATCTTATTGTCTGATCTTGCTATCTCTTATACTTTATGTTTCTTCCTTAAGGATATGATTTCTCTCTCATCACATTCAACTTAGATCAATGCATACCATGGAAACAATGTAAAGACTGTCAAATTGCCTTCTGTGCAGGGTGGGGGGAAGGAAGTAAGATTAGGGAAAAAATTGTAAAACTCAAAGTAAATAAAATCTTTGAAAAGAAAAATAAAATGACATGGAGAATATGTTCAGCAAATTTGCAGATGACATAATATTAGGAAGGATAACACAGAGGATGAGAAGAATTAAGATGGAAAACCATATAAACAGGCTAGAGAATGAATTCTAAAAGAATGAAATTTAATGGAGATAAATGCAAAGTATTATGTAGGTCCAAGAATTCCACTCAACAATGATAAGGGAGAGGGACATGGTTAGATAGTAACTTGTCTGAAAGAAAGATCTGGGTGAGGTTTAATGGACTGCAAATTCTATAAGAGTTAGAAGTATGATAAATCAGATTAAAAATAAAACAAAGGGTGGGGGCACGGCTAGGTGGAGCAGTGGATAGAGCACTGGCCTTGGAGTCAGGAGTACCTGGGCTCAAATCTGACCTCAGACACTTAATAATTACCTAACCATGTGGCCTTGGGCAAACCACTTAACCCCATTGCCTTGAAAAATCTAAAAATAAAATAAAATAAAACAAAATTTTAAGCTGTCCTAAGATAATTGATGTTTCCAGGAATCAGGAATTTATCTAAAATCCCTCTGTAGCCTACTTTCACTGGGCTACATCTGGTGGACCATACCCAGTTGTGAATGCCATTGCTTATAAGCAATGAAGTAATTGGAGCAAGGCCATTTTAATAATGAAAAAACTTGAATCCATATCAGTAAGTATCAGCTGAAGGAATGGAGGGTGTTTAGAGAAGACTTAGAGTGGATTTAAGAGCTGCGTTCAAGAATTTGACAGATTCTTAGGTGGAAAAGATGCAAGACTTCTGTTTCTGATGGCATCCTTAAAACTTGCCATGGTTTACTGAACTGAGTATGGCCTCCTCAGAGGGCAGGATCAGTGAGTGAGAGCTCTAAGGAGGCAGGTTTCTACTAGAAGTGAGGAAAAATTTCCTAATTATTATAGCTCTTGCAAAGTGAAATGGGCTCACTCAAACTTCAGTTCCACCTCCTTAGAGATCTTCAAACAAGGGCTTGATTGCTGTATTATGGTAGAGATTTTTTTCAGGTAAAAACTACCATTAAATCAATTCTATCTCTCTGGAATTCTATCCCATTATCCTCAATAGAAAAAGACATACAAAAATCAAACAGCTACTATATTCCTATATACCCCACTGTTCCTATGGGATCAATCCCAAAGCTGCATGGTCAATGGATTCTTCCTCTAGCAAACGTAAGCTCCTTGAGTTTTATCTTCATATGTTTGACATCTAAAAAAGTCAGAGACATCCAGTGGGGATTAATAAATGTTAATTAAAGTGCTGAAGCTTTGAGGCTATATTTATCAAAGGGTAAATGTAAAGCTTTTTAATGGGAGCTTATGACTCATTGACTAGTAGAGAGAAAAATGAAGTCTTTTGGTCACCACATTTGAGGTCAAATCACATTTCTGAGTCTTTTGGCCTCTGTGACCTTGGACAAGTCATGTATCTTGTCAAACTATGACTTCCCATCTCTAAAATTGAGGCCACTGGATTTTCTGGGGTCCCTTCTAGCTCTGGATATACAAACCTATGAAGTCACCCATAGTCCCACAATGGAGATCAGTGATTCATCTAACATTTTATGTTTGCTAGGTACTTTGCTCCCTCCAGCAACCTTGTGAAACAGATATTATTATTGTGATGACTTTTTGGGTGAAAACTTAAGGCTGAAGTCAGTAAAGTGAATTGGTCAGGGTCAATCAACTAGTAACCATCTGGAGTCTAGTCGTCCTCATCCATGGAAAACAGCCAGTATGCTCCTTCTAGATCATTTGTAAGGACAGCACAGGCTATACAGAGCAGAATCATCAATAAGTTGTATGAGTAAAGGAAAAGAAGTAAGGAAGAGGGGAAATGTGTTGAGCCACACAGAATATTGGAACAGGGCCAACAATTTTCCTCCAAAGACCTTGGTTCTCCAAAATGTGGCAAAAGAGTGATGGGATCTAGGAGGAAAAAGCAAATGGGTGGTTGATAAATATTTAGAAATTTGCCTTCAAAGAGTCAGAAAGGTTTTAGTAAGAATAGGTCATGCCAGAGTAACCAGATTTCCATTGTGGAAAAGAAAGTCCCCATTCATGTTTGCTGATCAGTTTTGACTACAGACACTGTCAGCATCCCATTTCTAGATCACCCTGCCCATATTATGCATACCCAATCAGTTGTCCTATTTTAATGATTTCCAAGCTTTCTATATCTCATATTCATTTCTTTTCCTAGAAACTCTGAAGCCAGGTGCAAGCAATACCATAAGGTAATGTGGAGTACCCACAATAAAAGTTTTGGGGAACAACTTATTCTTGCAGGTCTCTGGTGATGAAGAGCTGTTCTAAGGCAGCCCATTTCACTTTTGAAAATTGACAATTTAAGTTTTCCCTTAGATTTAGATTGCATCTAAATGTGCTTCTGTGCAAGTTTTTCTTCCAACTTGATTATTCCTAGTTCCATTGTTATTCCATCACCTATTGCCAAAAGGAGACCAAAGAGAAGTATTGTTGATAAGAGCGAGAGTCTGTTTGTCTCTATGGTGTCAAATGTGAAGCTTATATAACCAGACTTCCCTTCATCATCATTTAGTCAAGGAATTCATCAACCCAGAAGTGTTTATTTATTACTTATGAGTCAGGGCATTTGTGAGTTTCGGGGCTACAAAAATACAATGCTCCCAGCTCCTAGCCCCAAGGATCCACCATCTATTGGGTGATACACACTACATTAATAAGGAAGCAATTTGATTAAAGAGGTCAAATAATAGCTAGGGGAGGGGCCAGAAAGCAAGTAATCTACAGGTAAAATTGGAACCTATGTTGAGTTTGGGGACCAAGGCTGAATCAATTCATTCCCAGAAGGGATGGATTCAAAGGAAGCTATTTTGTTTGATTGTGGATCTTGGTATGAGGCTGTTGTTTTTTTCTTTTTTTTCCAATTGGGTGTAGGTAGGGTGGGCAGAAGGGAGAGAAGAAATGCTTAAAGTAAGATCAATGAAGGAAATATAAAGCATTGCTACTCATAAAGTCATCTCAACCATGTCTATGGTGGCACATCTCAGAAAAATAGGGGGCATTCAGTCCAACCTTATTATAAATGCACATGTGTACACACACACACACACACACACACACACACACACACACAAACATGCATACTCAGCTTTTGTTTCTGTTGTCTCTCCATGATTCTCATGGAGCAGGAGCATAACTAGGTCAATGCCCCACCCACCACTGGATTGGAAAAGCTTTTCTGTGTGCATCCACTTACACACAGATGAAAATGAGAATGGCACCTCCATCTCTTACCATTGGACTCCATGATGGTGATGTTGGCAGATGCACTGTCATTGCCTAGTTTACTGATGACTTTGCACATGTACTCCCCAGAGTCAGCAAGAGTTGCTTTACTGATGCGCAGTTCTGATTTCCTGTGGGATGGGGACCAAAGAGCATGTAAGTATGATGGATGGCACAAAGACCTCATTCATTAGCCTGCATCTTGTCTGCATTATGGGGGAGATTCCTCCCTGTCTGGCACGTCCTCCTTTCCTTTCCCTTCCTCTACCTCTCTTTCTGTTGGTCTTACCACTAATTTGAAATGAAAAAGATCTAAAGTTATTTTTTACTACTAACAAAGTGAAAATTAAGTGTTTTAAATGTAATCAGAAGGAGGAAGAGAGCTAGAAGTGATCTAGTCAGATGCGATTATTGGACAGATGAAGTAACTAAGAAGTGACTTGTCTAAGGTCACATAGGTAGTAGAGCTGGAATTCTTTCAACTTTAAACCTGACCATAAAATACCAGGAATATTTGTTTGAATAGATTGAACTTAATCTAATCCATCAGAAGAAATATTTATCTCTCCTTAAAGGTTTTATGACGAAGAAGAGAGAATGATATAAGGCATTCCAAGGAATGAAATAACTTTAGAGCATTCAAAATAAAATGGTGGGCAGTATGGTTTGCACATTTCAATAGACTGAATAATTACTGAAGAGGCTATGAAACCTAATCAGCCTCTGAGGTTTAAAAGTTCAGAAGACTGGAAAAGAAGGACAATCTTAATCCTTCAAATTAGCCCTAGTAATTCTAAAGCTCAAGAGCTCTTAAGAAATAGGGAACACTGAGGGAGAAAAGGTAGGGAATCCAACCACTTAGAGAAAGTCATTTTCTGCTTAACTGCCTTTGAAGCAAGCCACCCAGGCTTGAAAGACTCCATTTTGGGGCTCATCAAATGACTGTTGATTTTAAAATTCTCTTACAGATACTTTCACTCAAAAGATTCTTTGGATGAAACTCACTCTCTTTTCTTTTGGTATTTTTTTCTTCTTAAAGTGTAGTGGTCAAAGAAGCAGGGTAGTACAATGACCTGAATTCAGGAATCCCTGAGTTCAAATCTGACCTGTCACTTAATCTTGTGTCTACCTCAGTTTTCTTCACCGTAAATGGGTAACATAACAGAATCTACCTCACAAGGATGTTGTAAGAATCAAATGAGACAATATTTGTAGAGAGGGTGCTTAATAAGGACTTGTTTCCTAGCCTTCCCCCTTGTTGAAAGACGTTTGGGAATTTTTTTCCTGTAGACACACTACTGCAATAATAGCTTTTTCATCCCTTAGCAACTCCCATATATGACCATCCATAATTCCTGGTGAGAGAGTTCATCTGTAGGATGAAAGCCTTCTGAGAGATCTTCTTGCTCCTACTATTTCAAATTCTACTTGGATATGTTTTAATACAGCACTGGAATAGATCAGACAAACAGTAGGCACTCAATAAATATTTCATGGATAGATGGATGGATGGATGATGTGATCAAGGTCAGCCTGTCCCCTTTTCAGTCACACTTTGGCCATACCTTTTCAACTCTCTTCCAGTCCAACTCTTTGAAATTTCTCTTATCTCACAATAGCCTGACCATAGTACAGGAGCCCTCTTTCACACTATTGAGTCACTCCTGCAGTTTCAGCTCATCCCAGCCCCTTCAGTGTTACATTGCTAGAATATATTTATGATTGTGGCCTCCATTACCTCAGTGCCCTTCAACCCTTTGTGATCTGGTTTTATTGTTATCACTATTCACAGAAACTGGATTCTATAGGATTCCTAATGATGTCTAGCTTACTAAATCCAAAGACTTTTTAAAAAAGCTTTTATCTTATATTTAACCTTCCAATAGCACATGATGCTGTGATTCCTTCCACCACCTTCTTGATACTCTCCCTTCCTTTTTCTTCTTTGACACTTCTCTGGGTTACAAAGCAATATTTACTTTGGAGACATTGTCATATTTCACTCTTTGCCACTGTCCAAGCTATGAATGCTCTCTTTATGCATTCATGCACACTCCTTTCCTGAGCAGACAGACACTGGTGGGGGCTCAGAATGATGTCATTCAGATATGGCATCTATTGGATCTCTCAAATGCTACTCAAATGTTGGAACTACTCTGGAGTACTGCTGTGGAGCCTGAGTCTCCTCTGCTTTCAGGGCTCCAAGTACTAGTTGAGAACATCAGCTTCCACTCAGACTATTTCTTAGAACCTAGTTTCTCCAGAGTCAGAAGTCAGGAATTTCCAAGGAGAAATTCACTCCGAGAACTAATATCAGGACTAATCTATAAACTGCTAGGCTTCCAAAACTAAATGTACCCAAAAACAACATGTAATTTTTTCAACCTCCTTCCACTCAATTAATTCAGTTACCAGACTATCTTTCTGTCTCTATCTCTCAAAGATTCACCAAATTACTCCACACACAAATTCCAAGTACTTAGCAGATAGTCCTAAGTTACATATGACACTAATTACAAGCATTGGTAAAATTATGTGACTATTCTTCCCCCCCAATGTACTCCCTATTCCTGTCACATCTATCTGAATGATATCTTAAACTGTCATTTAATCACACTCATAGCCTAGTTTGCAATCCCTCTTGTCTCAATTCTTACAATAGCATTTCAATCATTCTCTTCACCATTTCATTCCCCCCCCAATTCATTTACTATCCTATATTCCACATTTGACTTTGTAGGATATGACTGATTTCTCCTCCCTACTCAAAAACTAGTGATCCCTTTGCAGCATTGAATAGTTTATGTTGACAGTCTTTTAGCCTGTTATTCATGAATCCTTTCTCCTTGGAGTTCAAGCTACCTTTCCAACTTTCTCTCAATGTTACCCTCCACATTGAACAATCCACTTCCTACAAAGCACCCCCATAGGCCTGATTGTTCATTTCCTTCAAGGCATCTCCTCCACAAAACCTTCCCTGTCTCCATGGCCAAGTCAGGAACATTCCAACTTTCACCTAGAAGCATTCTATGGATGCTTCTGCACTCACCACAATTTAACACTTGAGTACTGTGGTATACTGGGACCCTCTTGTAAGCTCCTTAAGAGAAGAAACTACCACTAAGTGGTTTGCAATCCATTAGCATAGCCTATTGACATTTATGACCTCATTAAGTTCCAAAAACAACCTCCCCATTTTACAGATGAGCAAACTGAGAATGCAAGAAGGGAAGTGAAATGCCCAGTGTCACAAAACTGATTGTCAGAGACAAGATTCAAACCCAGGTCCAGCCTGGCATTTCTCTCCCAAAGGCATCCCCTCTCTTCCACCATCATATTTGAGGTGAGCAGACTTTCAACACCAGGGCTACCAATCACTAACTAGCTCAAGAGAGAATTCTCCCAAATACCCCTAAAAATCCCTTCTATTTAGTTTTGGTTTGTTTTTAAAAATTTGAATTGTTGACATCAACAGAAGAAATTCTGCCTGAATTTTCTCAATGAACATAGCAATATTAATTATAGCTAGCATTTCTATAGTGCTTCAAGGTTTGCACAATGTTTTACAAATATGAATTAATTTTATCCTCATAATAATCCTGTGAGGGAGATGCTATATGTCCATTCTAGAGATAATAAAACTGAGGCAGGTATGACCAGACCCATATAACTATTAAGGTTTTCAGGCTGGATTTGATTTTTGATCTTCCTGCCTCCAAGCCTAGTATCTACTGCATGATCAGTTGACCAGAGAGAGAAAGAAGTCTATCATCTATTCTATGTTTTATGATATATCAATTTATGCAATGAATATATACATGTATCTATATAGATATACATATAGATATCTCTATTATTTAGGAACATAGATCCAGAGATTAATGGGACCATTGAAACTGGCTACCTTGTTTTATTGATGAGAAAACTTTGACCCCAAATGGCAAAGTTACTTACCAGTGGTCCCAGGGCTAGTAAGTATCTAAGAAGAGCTTAAACTCAGAATCTCCTGTCTCTAAGTCCTTGCTTCTACCCACTATGCCACCACAAAGCCATTTCACACATTGGCTTGGTGCCCCCTCCTCTTTCTAAACATCTCTTTTGTTTTTTTTAACAAAGTGACTTGCCCAAAGTCACCCAGCTAAGTAGTAAGTATCTGAGGCTGGATTTGAACTCAGGTCTTCCTGATTCCAGGGCTGGTGCTCTATCCATTGTGCCACATAGATGCCCCCCTGAACTCATCTTCTTATGACATACAGTGTACTATACTCACCCAGGCTTCTTTTGTATCTTGACATTCTGTGGTTTGTTTTTCCGACTTAATTCACTCCCATTCTTGAACCACTTGAACTTGAGAGAGGAGTATTCTGAGCTGGTCTCACACCGAAGTACAATCTTTGAACCAGTAGCTGACTCTTGGTTCCTCATCTCTTTTAATCGGGGAGGTGCAGCTAAAAAAGATAACAGAGATGGAAAAACTTCATCATCATTATCACCAATACCATCATGATCACCACCATAATCATCATCATCATCATCATCATCATCACACATCTTGAGATACATTGAAAGGGAAGTCAAATTAGAGTTTGAGATCTGAGCCTGGAAAATATGAGTACTCAGTAGACTGTTCTTACCCAAGAGTCCTCTGATTAAGGTGCCTGTACTATCATGTTGCTATAATGTTGCCAATAATTAAGCAAATCTGAGGTCAGTTTCTAATGTGACAAAAGACTATAGAGTCTAAATACATATGGCCAAGTCTGGAGTCAAGAAGACCTGAGTTCAAATCCCTGCCTCAGATACCTGCTCATTGTGTGATCCTGAGCAATCAGCTAACCTTGTTTGCCTCAGTTCCCTAAACTACAAAAATAACAAGTCACTCAACTATTTTTGCCAAGAGAACCCCACATTGACTCACAGTCAGGCATGAGTAAAACAACTTAGCAACAACAATTTAATTCTAGCAAATTAGAAATGATGGGGTCAAGCAAAGGTCAAAGGAGTGATATGGGGGAGAGATTAAAGAAGATATGGAATATTGTCAACAAAGAATTGAGTAGGGAGGTCATGTTGACTAATTAGGAAATCTCACCCAACTACCATCCTCTCTGATTTCACATCACTTAAAATCCAATAGTGGAGGCTGCACTCTTCTCTGACCTGTGGTCCAACCAACACAGCTCAGCTGTCTCTCTGTCTCTCTCTGTCTCTCTGTCTCTCTCTCTCTCTCTATCCACTTCTTTTCATAAATTTTTGCTTTATTTCAAAAAACATCCAATAGCAGGAGAAAGTGAGAGGAAGGACACAAGAAAATTAGAAGATAGAAGGCATAAAAGTCACAAGAGGAACAGGTAGTAGGGTAGAGAAGAATCTAGAAGTCAACAAGAGGCATCTACTACCACACTAAGCACCAGGGATACCAAGCAAAGGGAAAGACAGCCCCTGCCTTCAAAGGGTTCATAGTCTAACACAACAGTTCTGACTGATGATAATAGAGGCAGGAAAATATGGATTTCATTTGTCAGCATGAATCTTTTATGGTCTCACAAGCTGGTTGAAGCTACCTTTCATTGGGAGGCATCTAGTTTTTAATTATTTTTCTGATTACCAATGATTCACTTTTTCCTTCCTTACCACCTCCCTCATAGGGGAAAAAAATAGAGAAAAATAATTTTTTTTAAACAAATGACCATTGTAGCAAAACAATTTCCAAATATGTTTTCAAATGTCCAAATATGTTTCATTGTAAATATTACTATATTTAGGAGAACACATATTCTCCCATTAGATCATGAGACAATAAACATACACTTATCAATGTGGTATTTTGAGGAATCTCACAAGTCCAAAGTTGAATGGCCTGCCATTGGAATGACAAAGGTTGTAGATGTACACCTGGTAAGAATTACTGAGACCAGAGTTCAATCCCCTAATTTAACAGATGAGAAACTGAGGTCCTGAAAGTGTAGGTGATTTGCTCACAGTCACCTGGATAAGAGGTGGCAATACTAAGATTAGAAGCCAGTATTTCTGACTCTAGTCTGGGAGGCAGGAATAGATTTCATCATAATCAGGATTAGATGTAGGTCTGTTCCAACTCACTAATCCTTGGTTTTGTTTTATTTTTTCTCTCTCCAGGTGCCCTTCATTTATATTTGGAGGATCACAGAAGCAGAAAATATGGTCATTCATATTCACAAGGAAATTTCCAATATTTCTGTTTAAAAGAATGTTGAAGAGGTCAGAGAAAGAATGTTGTGTTTGAAATTCAATGTATTGGTTCGAGTCCCAAGTTGATGCCATCTTGAACATTTAACATCTTGAGGTCTTAGCTCACTAAATTGTAAAATATGGTGGTTGGATTAAGACACCTATAAGATTCTTTTCCATTCTAAAGTTATGACCACGAAGCCAAGAATCAAACTTCTTTCAGTATTCAGCTGCTCTAGCCTTCTACTTTTACTTGGGTTTTTTCCAAAATTGAATTGACTAAATATTGCATTTACTTCTGTTTGACCTTTCAATTTAAACGAATTCAACAACCTGTCCTATATCATGGTCAGGTGCAGGCTTAACTCTGAAAATGGGGATGGAGAACAGAACAGCATTTATTATGCTCTACCAAATGCCAGGGTTTATGCTAAGGACTTAACAATTATCTCATTTAGTCTTTACAGCAACCCTATGAAGTTGGTATTAGTGAATTCCTTTTCATTTTACAGTTGAGGAAACTGAGGCAAAAAAGACCAAGTTACTTAAAGATTAGTTAGTGGTCCTTTTATTCCACTGGGATGCCTCCCTTGGGGATTCACAATGAGCAAAAATCCCTCAGAAACAGGCAAATTCAGAAAAATAAGAATATCATCCAAAGTCCTAAATTAAAAAAATATATTCCCACTTACTTTTTTTCTATATAATAATAATTATTACATTGTCCTGAACAATAATATTTTATAAATTATCATGGATTCTATTATTATGCTATATATAATTATATTACATATAATACTTTCTATTTTAGAGAGAATATCAATTATACATAATAAATGCATATACATATATATATATATATATATATATATATATATATATATATATATATGGGACAACTGGGTGGAGCAGTAGATAGATGCTGGCCTGGAGTAAGGAAGATTCATCTTCAAATATGTTCAAGTATGACTTTAGACATCTACTAGTTATGGGAACCTGGCCAAGTCACTTCACCCTATTTGCCTCAGTTTCCTCATCTGTAAATTGAGCTGGAGAAGAAAATGACAAATCACTCCAGTATCCCTGCCAAGAACATCCCAAATGGGGTCACAGAAGAGTCATCCCAGATTGACATGCACATAGATAGTACAGAGATTATACGTACAGATTAAAGTTCATAAGATGCTTCATTTATATTTGATTACCATGTTCTTAACCTATTTTTTATTTCTCCCCTTCTTTTTGGTTTTTGTTTAGGAAGAAATAAATGTTAAAGTGCTCAGTTATTCACAGTGGGTGATTTGATAAGTGGAAAAGGAATTTCAGCCTTCAAGGATGACTGGTTTGAGGCCTCATCCTCTATTTGCATTCAGCATGGATGCATAGTGCATAATAGAATAATAACTAGCGAGAGTGTGGCATTTTAAAGTTTGTAAAGGTTTTCCAAACATTATCTCATTTGTTTTCAACAACTCTGCAGGGAGGTAAGAGCTATTATTATTTCTTTTACAGATGAGGACAATGAGGCAGGCAAGGATTAGGTGACTTGCCAGATTCACTCAACTGAATCCCTAAATGTCAAATCCTCCAGACTCCAAGGGCAGGACTCTCTCCATTGTGGCAACTTAGATATCTGCAGACCCTGGAGAACATTACCATTCAACCTCATAGGTTGTTGAAGCAGGAACAGATTTTAGAGATTATCTAGGGCAACAGATACAGAGTTCAAAAGAGGAGAAACTGGCCTAATTCCTCAGAATAAACTGAGGGAAGGGAGCTCTTCATTCCCCCCACTCCACCCCAGGATCTCAAGGGTGGGATGGTACTCAGTTTAGGAGGGTGATTTCCTAGCTGTACTGACTGGGGGGTTGGGACTGGGGAAGGAAAGGTATAAGGGTAAGTAAATTAGCCTGGGGTCCAGAAAGTTAGCCAATATAGGAGCATTTTGCAAAAACAAAAAGACAAAGATAGGCATTACCCACATAACAAGGCGAGGTGGAATGAGTACTAGACCGGAGGACCCACTAGCTCAAATCAACCCAAATCTTTGAAATTTTCAATTCCATCACTGAAAAAGAGGGGCTTAAATTCTTTATTCTGTAGGTTGACTCTCTGGGAGTGGAAGAAATACAGAGAGAAATTTAAATGATGGCAAAACAATACAATATTTTTAACAAAGAAAATGATGGTGTTAGAGGCTCTCTAGGGCATAATCCAATCATTGCACAAAAGAAAATCAACCCTCTCTGTGTTTCTTCAGTGCCCCAGTGTCCCCAGCTCCATATGGAATCTGTCCAACATTTTGCCGCTAGTCAGTGATTCTCAGGGTTAAAAATAGAATTCAACTTTTCAATCAATCAATGTAAAATCATTTATTAAGTGCAAGTAGATAGATGACACAAAACTAATCTGGAGAGAAAGCCCCTCCTCTCCAAGGAAAGAGCCGGTTCCCAGTTTCCAAGATAGCCAGAGTGGATTAAAAGAGGCCAGAACATTTGTGTTACCAGTCTTCAGCAGAAAATTTATATAAGGGAAGTAGATGGGTTCTACCTCAGGCTAAATCAATCACACTGGGGATTCCAGGGGATTCCATTCATAAACCAGCTCCCTTAGAAGTCAGAAATATAATCTGGAAGTGGAACAAATTTTTGCTTTAGAGACAGAGAATCCAGGCTTCCATACTGCCTCTGCTATTGGCTAATCACCTAACTCCTCTGGGACTTAGGGGCTATATGTAAAATGAGGAGGCTGGGGCCAGATGACAAGAATTTATGAAGCTGCTATACTATGCACCAAATGCAAGTCAACAACATGGCTAGGTTAAGAGTGGAAAGAGACTCACTGGATCTGAAGTACTCTCCTTAAAGTAGCCAGACTCTGGGGACTCAGCCTAGGAAGGATTGATCTATAGATGAGAAGATGGGGGGGGGGGGCATTTCTCAGTTATTTTTGGATGGAAAGGGGATTTGTTTTTTACCCCAACTTGGCCACAGAAACCAAAACCAGCAGCAACTGAATAGAAATTTCAGTGGAACAGAATTTATAAGAAGATGGTTCTTTGAGGTCCCTGGACAAAGTTCTGTTGATGTTTCCACACCTGTACCAATGGGGATCATTACAGTATCTCCTTAACAGGGTTGTGATGAGTACTCAATGAGATAATTGGGGTTACAAGGTAGAACTAGGTTGTCACTGGCCACTTGAAGAGTGAGGTTCCCTTGGGAGCATTTACACTTTTATGATAATCAGCACAAGTTACAAACTAGGCCTTGCCTTTTCTTGATTTTCTAAACTTAAGCAAGTTGGGGGGAATATATCCATG